>NC_081186.1:20785733-21070343 GCF_029867415.1 Vicia villosa | reverse complement strand
AGGAAAAATGCTTGAAAATCGAAGAGGCAATGCCCATTAGTGTAATATATGGTCATACTTGTAATACCCCTTTTCTAAACCCCAAATTATACTTAAACATTCACATAGTATTAACATGCATAAAATAAAAAGGGTGTCACATGTTGTTTTCACCACAATGAAAACCCATAACAAAATACAAACATGCAATGAACACCTTATAACACAATTTGAAACTGCATGCTTACATACATTATGCATATCGCACGCGGAATAATATATCTCAAGTAATTTCAATGAATATATCTCATACTATATCCATCTACCAAATCATATAACATAATCAACTCATATATATATATATATATATATATATATATATATATATATGTCGTATGAATATGACAACTAGGCAACATAGCCTTCAACTTCAAGGATCCAAAATATCATATCAAATACCATAAAGGTAACAATATCTAAATATTAAAACATGATTTCAAATTAATACCCAAGTGTTACATGATCAGAGCATTTGACTCACTACCTAATCAAAACGATAAATCAAAAGCTCCTCTTCTAAATCCTCGGACAAGCTCACTACTCGTCGGAACCTGCACGATGTCACAATGAACATCCTTCAAACAGAAGGGTGAGAATTCATATTATAATGAATACATAATATATGTACAATGAACATGGCATACAATAGCATTATCATTTACTCACACTTCATAAATTGAATAAGTTCCACAAATTATTGCACAAAACACAAATAAGATTACCACTCAAGCAACCACATCAAATCAAACAATTACATAACACATAATGCGACTCGAATGCAATTAATGTGACTCGAACTCATGTGTTATCCCATGTGAGTATATTTGTATTTTTTTTATTTATTTAAAATTATAATAATTGACACTTTTAGTTCTTTTGAGGAATGGAGAACATTCTTATTTGTCATTTAGTAGGAGTTGGAGAAAATACAATATGTAGAAATTCAAATGGTAGAGTTTTCTAATTCGTGTACAATTCAATTTGATTCAGTTGATTCTCTTCTATGTGCTCTCTTTGTCGTTCCTCTCCGGAAACTATGGATCACCTTTTTTTTCTGTAAGTTTGCTTCAAATTTGTGGCAATGGCTCAAGATTCGGTGTGACATTAACTTTTCTTTCCCATGCTTTAATGATTGTCAGAAGGTGCTTGATATGAACTGGTCTGCTCAAGCTCTTACTGTCTTAAAATCCAAAATTGTTGGTATTTTCTATCACATTTGGAGGTCTCGCAATAAGGCTCACTAGGAGAACGTAAACATACATTGAAAATTTTGTGCTGCTCTTGTTGTTGCTCAGGCTAAAGTGGTTGGTAACACCTCTGGTAGGAAATTCAACTCATCCATCTCTAGTTTTTCTAAGCTTAAGAGGTTTGATGTCAAGCTAAATCTTCGAAACTCTGCTACCTCTATAGATGTTCTTAGGTCTCCCCCTTTACATGGTTGGATTAAATGTAATGTCGATGGTATAGCTATAGGATCACCTTGGAAATCGGCGTGTGGTAGTATTTTCAGGGACAGTCAAGCCAATCATGTTCTCAGTTTCATCATTTCCTTGGGCTGTGAAATTCTGGTATCAGATATGTGATGTCGAATGAGATGCCACGACACAATATCTGAGCACTCAACAATTATGAACAAGTTGATAATATCGACAATAATAGTGCAGAAAGTAAAGAACACAACGATATGTTTACCCAGTTCGGAAACAACCTTCCTACTCTAGGGGCTACCAAGCCAAGGACGAAACCAATATTCGATAGTATCAATTCAGAGTTAAACTCCCCTATTTAAACCTCCTCACTTAATCACTACCCTTCCTATAACTTCTACCTAAGACTCGCCTAGGTATGAGGCCCTCCTCAAATCCCTTTAATCACAACACCTTGTGACAAAATAACACAAACAATAAAAACATAAGACACTTTTCCAAGACACACAATCCTCAATGCTTAAAATTTTATGAGGACGAAACTACTCTCCTTACTTAACAGCTTCAGAGATTAAACCAGCATTCAACACCTACATGTTTGTGAATGCACACATATGTAACTTACAACAAAAATAAGGATTCCTATAACCCTAAAACACAAATATCAGTTCCACTTAAAACTAGGTTACAACCTTTCTATTTATAAGTTTAACATCGACTAGACTGGGCTTCAAAACGCAGCAAAGAGGCTGCCAAAAATCTGCTACTTGTTCTCCAAGAAAATATGTCTTTAATCCAAACTTTCCTATATTGTCTCCAATATAGAAAGCATGGAAATCTCTTGATTGAATCAATCTTGGATAACACATCAGCAAATTTGATTATTCCCGAATATTTTGTAGCTGAAACACGAGATTCATGTAGCAATAAAAACTCCTGATTCACTTGACAAATCAGCTTATGCAGTCAGGATGTCATACCAGATATGTTATGACATCTTGTTTGACATGTTGAAGTCTGAACGCTAGGTCATCTTGCATTTCTTTCAACATGATCTTACTCAGTATGTTTTATCAAAATGCATGTCAATCTTAGAGAAACTACAATCTCCCCCTTTGCTACATTTTGGCTAAAACAACCACATAAACCTGTCACCAGAAACACAATAGCGGAAAAAAAATTCAACTAGGTGTTAGCACAACATATAGAACCTTCAGATCATCTCCCCCTAAAAACCATCAAAATCAATAGAGATAATAGAGAATTCTCCCCCTTAATACAAAAACCTAACAATTCCCCAACATACTCAATTGAATCATACAACAATCCTAATCCATTCTACTATCCTTGATCGTATAATAATTACTAACCGGAAGAGTCCCCCCTTACCTTAGAGTTTGAATTTCTTAAAGATTCTCTTCCTCTGCTTCACCTATTTCATGTATCTTCTCTGTTTTCTCAATTTGGCTTTTTTTGCTTCTCATTCCCTTTTTTCATAATTTCTCTATTTTATGAAAAATAGAATAATGATTAGTGAGGCCTATACATTTAGCACCCCCTCTCTACTAATCACAACACAAAAGTCCAATATTATTCTTTAACAATTTTTCAATAGTACAATTTAATTAATTAACTCCAAATAATTAATTTAAATTCCAAATTAAATTAATTTATGAAATTATGGGGTGTTACAACTCTCCCCCACTAAAAGAGTTTTCGTCTTCGAAAACATACCTAAGTGAAAAGTTCTGGATAGGAATCTTTCATCTGGCTCTCCAGCTCCCAAGTAACATTCCCACCTGCTCGTCCTTCCCAAGCTATTGGGACCAAAGCTATCTCCTTACCATGCAATTGCTTAAACTTTCTATCTTCTATCCTCATAGGCAGTGTCTCGACTGTCAGATTATCCTTCACCTGCACATCATCCACTTGGATCACATGAGACAGGTCCGCAATAAATTTCCGCAACTGAGACACATGAAATACATCATGCAGATTCTCAAGCATCGGTGGTAAAGCAATACGATAAGCCACTTCTCCTACTCTTTATGTAATCTAAAACGGGCCAATAAAAAGTGGTGTCAACTTCCTTGACTTCAGCGCTCGACCAACACCAGTCGTAGGAGTAACTCTTAGAAACACGTGATCTTCTTCTGGAAACTCAAGCGTTCTCTGCCTCTTATCATGATAGCTCTTCTGACGGCTCTGAGAAGCTTTCATTTTCTCCTAAATCATTTTAATCTTTTCTGTAGTCTCTTGCACAATCTCTAGTCCAATTATAGAACTCTCACCATATTTATACCAGCATAACGGCGTCCTACATCTCCTATAATACAAAGCTTCGAACGGAGCCATACCAATGCTTGAATGAAAACTATTGTTGTAGGTAAATTCAATCAATGGTAAATAACTATCCCAATCACCACCTTTTTCCAACACACAAGCACGTAACAAATCTTCCAAGGATTGAATCGTTCTTTCTGCATGTCCATCAGTCTGCGGATGATAAGTAGAACTCAATCTCAACTTAGTACCCAACGCTTTCTGCACACCTTCCCAAAATCTTGATGTAAACCTTGGATCTCTATCTGACACGATACTCGAAGGATACCATACAGACTCACTATCTTATCAATATACAATTGAGCTAACTTCTCTATAGGATAATCCATCCTCATTAGTATGAAGTGAGCAGATTCATCAATATGTCCACATTAACCCAAATAACTTCACAATTCTTAACAGTCCTTGGCAAACCAGAAACAAAATCAATAGATACGCTGTCCCACTTCCATTCCGGAATATACAACGGCTGTATAACTCCATACGGATTTTGATGTTCAATCTTCGACTTCTGGCAAGTCAAACAAGAGTAGACAAATTCAGCAATCTCTTTCTTCATTCCAGGCAACCAAAATAACTTCTTCAAGTCATGATACATCTTGGTAGCACCAGGGTGAATACTCAATCCGCTACAATGTCCTTCTTCAAGAATACTCTTTCTCAGCTCGGCGACCTTAGGAACACAAACACGGTTTCCAAACCTCATTATACCATTCTTGTCATTTCTAAAATCACCTCCTTTACCTTGGTTAATTAAAGTTAACTTATCAACCAACTCTACATCGATTTTCTGACTCGCTCTAATCTCATCGTGAATACCATTTGTCAGCTTTAACATACCCAGTTTAATACTATTAGAAGTACCTTCATATACTAAACTTAAATCTCGGAATTGTTCAATCAAATCCAATTCCCGCACCATTAGCATAGACATATGTAAGGACTTCCTACTCAATGCATCAGCAACAATGTTCTCTTTACCCGAATGGTAATTCAGCTCAAAATCATAGTCTTTAAGAAATTCCAACCATCTTCTCTGCCTCCTATTAAGCTCTTTCAGATCAAAGAGATACTTCAGACTCTTGTGATTGCTATACACTTCAAACCTCGAACCATACAAATAATGTATCCATAGCTTCAATACAAAGACCACCGCTGCCAACTCTAAATCATGAGTCGAATAATTCTTTTCATGCACTTTGAGTTGCCTCGACGCATAAGCCACTAATTGTTGGTTCTACATTAATACACCACCTAATCCCATCAGTGAAGCATCACAATAAACCACAAAAGATTTCACCGGGTTCGGCAAGATCAAGATAGGAGCACTAGTCAACCTCTTTTTTAACTCTTGGAATCCCTCTTTGCACTTCGAATCCCAAATAAACGCTTGACCTTTCCTTGTCAACTTTGTTAACGGAAACACTAATTTTGAAAATCCTTATATAAACTTTATGTAGTAACCTGCAAGACCCAGAAAACTACGAATCTCAGAAACTGACTTCGGCCCTTCCCAACGAGATACCGCTTCTACTTTTGTCGGATCAAGCGGACTACCATCCTTAGAAATTACATGGCCAAGAAAACTAACTTTGCCCAACCAGAATTCACACTTCGATAACTTAGCATAAAGCTTCTTCTCTTTTAATAATTCTAACACGACTCTAAGATGCTCTACATGTTTTTCTTCAC
The DNA here is from genome assembly GCF_029867415.1 of Vicia villosa. Lineage (NCBI taxonomy): Eukaryota > Viridiplantae > Streptophyta > Magnoliopsida > Fabales > Fabaceae > Vicia > Vicia villosa. The sequence continues at coordinate 21,064,842 of NC_081186.1, read as the reverse complement.
TTTTGGAATATATTAGAATGTCATCAATAAACACCACAACAAACTTATCAAAATAAGGATAAAAAATTCTATTCATATACTCCATAAATACACCAGGTACGTTTGTAACTCCAAATGACATCATTGTATACTCGTAATGACCATACCTCGTTCTGAACGCAGTTTTCTGAATATCGTCCATCTTCACACGAATCTGATGATATCCAGACCTCAAATCAATTTTACTAAACACGCATGCTCCAACCAACTGGTACATTAAATCATCAATTCTCGGCAATAGATACCGATTCATGATAGTAGCCTTATCCAGTTGTCTATAATCCACACACAGCCTCATCGATCCTTTCTTCTTCTTTACCAACAACACCGGTGCACCCCACAGCGACACACTAGGATGAATAAATTCCTTCTCCAGCAACTCTTCTAATTGACTCTTCAATTCAGCCAACTTAGATGCCGACATACGATAAGCGCCATCGACACCATACTAGTTCCAGGAATCAAATCAATAGCAAATTCCACTTCTCTCTCGAGTGGAAACTCTCTAACATCTTCTGAAAAAACTTCTGGAAAGTCACATACCACCGGTAATTCACTACTCACCGCTTTTCCCTTCCCTTCCATTAATGCAAATAATATGAACATGGAAACCCCATCACCGGTAATTCACTACTCACCGCCAAATCCTTAGTACTACTCTCTCTAGGAAATATCACCGTCTTGTAAAACAATTGATATGAACTCGGTTGAATTCCAACCACTTCATCCCCAGAATGATGTTAAGTTTTTCTAGATGAAGGCATACTAAGTCCATTCCAAACTCCTTACCAAAAATATCAATCGGACAATTCAAACAAGCAGACGAAGTAGTCACTGAACCCTATGCAGGAGTGTCAATAACCATAGTTCTGTTAATATCAGATATTTCTAAATTCAATCTTTGAGTACAATCCAACGAAATAAACAAATGAGTTACTCCAGTATCTATAATTGCAATTAAAGGCGTGCCATCGGTAAAACACGTACCTTTAATCAATCGGTCATCGGGGGTAGTCTCTGACCCATACAAGGCAAAAACCTTTCCACCATACTAGTTCTTCTTTAGCTTCGTGCACTGCAGACTGATATGGCCTTCTTCGCCCCAGTTGTAGCAAGTCACAATCTTCATCCTACAATCGGAAGCAATATGACCTGCCTTACCACACTTGAAGCACTTTTTCTCTCTACTCTTGCACTCATTCCTTCTATGCCCAGGCTCACCACAGTTGTAGCACCTAACGGGAGCACTAGAATCTCCCCCACTAGGCCTTTTCCAATATCTTTTGGATTTCCTCTACCATATGGCTTACCTTTATCCATAAGCTTATTACCCTTCTTATCAACTTACTCGCGAGAGTGAAATGACTTCAGCTTAATGTTGTCCTCCTCAAAAATCCTACTACAATCCACCAAGTCAGCAAATCGGAGAATCTTCTGATACCTGATATGTTGCTTGATTTCATCACGAAGATCGTCCTCAAATTTGATGCACTTTGAGAACTCACCTGCTTCATCATTGTTATTGTGAACATAGAACTTCTCCAGCTCAGCAATTTGGAAGCATACCTCTTCAGAAACTCTCTTCTGAATACAACCCAAGAAATAGCTACACCATCAGCGTCCAGATCAGTTCTAGTAGCAACCCACCATTCGTCAGCTTCTTCCGACAACATGTGAGTACCATACCTCGCTTTCAGGTTCTCAGCATAATTAATGACTCTGAAAACCCTTTCGATCTCCTTCAACCACTTTTGAGCACCTTCAGGCTTGTGAGTACCCTTGAACAACAGAGGATGGTTCCTCTGGAAATTGCCCAATTACTTGTAAGCACTAATCCCAACTCCATTGGCATACCAGCAATCATGCCCAGAGCCTCTGAAATTGCGTCATCATTTCTTCCACCTCTTCCAACCATTGTTCTGCTAAATCACAAAACAATTCCGTTAGCATAAGAGTATCGACAGTGATAACTCGCACTAGTCGCGTACAGGGGAATAAGGACAGACTCTGGTCACGAAAAACTATGCTCTGATACCACTATTGTAAAATCCTTCTAAATCCCGCGGAAATTTATAAAATAATCAGATTAAAAACATGCAACCAAGGGTGCCACAATTATTTCAAAACAAACATGTGTCAACTGTCATGCATTATTAGAAAACGATTCACCAAATAAACAACATCATGTTTAACACAACAGAAGTATACATCACCAATTAAAAGTAATAGAACGAAACCAAGACCAATAAACATAGTACGTAAATTAAACTCTAAACTAAATCATTCCCAGTGTTACACTATCAGAGCATGACCGACACTAATTACTGGATGAGCTCGATAAGCTATCCTCACCGAACAAATAAGTCCCTACTCCTTAATCGTAAAAATGCCAACATGTAAGGGTGGGTCTCATTCGCAATTAATAAGTATTATACACTCATAAGTAATAAAATATTATAGATTTATTATTCACCCAATTATAACATGCATTTCGATCTCCAAATGCTAATCAACAACCATGCCAACAACACGTCATTGAATATCTCACCAGCATTATTCGGTCATACTATATTATTATGCACATGAATGAACTGACTCTATGCATGTGGTACCATACATGGGCAAAACCCATCCTAATGATCTATTCATCACCAAGATACAACCCAACCGACACAAATTCCACACAATGCGAGTTATGCCCACCATTTGATCCACAACATCACAGGGATCCATCACCAAAATGCGTATGAATGCAAACATATGACATACTTACAACATCACCGATCCGATGTATCGCATCGTCTCATTAAACTCACCATTTCATCACCAATAAGCATGCACATGTATTAGCAAGCATTCAATCATATTAAATATAATCAGATTAAACATCATTCAATCACTGCAAGATTAAACATCGTTTCATCACCTACACAACACATTGCTACATTCACACGTATATGTACACAATGCTACGATTTATCATTTCACTTAAATCGGGGTTTAAAATAAAATCGGGCCACTACCCATCTCACCATTTTATTATATTGAGTATTTAGTTAGCTTCACAACATTCAAAACGGCACGGAAAACGGATGGACGATTTAAAAGATACGGATTTTAGAACCAAAATACCCATTCAAACATACTTTAAACATGTTTTAACATTCATTAACAACAACACATACTAATCATCAATCAATTTCACCAAAATATACAAAATTATGAACATTTCATCAAAACCTAACAATTCCCCAAAACCTAACATACTCAATTGAATCATACAACAATCTTAATCCATTCTACTACCCTTGAACGTATAATACCTAGTAACATGAAGAGTCCCCCCTTACCTTAGATTATGAATTTCTTGAAGGTTCTCTTCCTCTTCTTCTCCTCTTTCACGTATCTTCTCTGTTCTCCCAATTTGGCTCTTTTTGCTTTTAATTCACTTTTTTCACAATTTCTCTATTTTATGAAAAATAGAATAATGATTAATGAGGCCTACACATTTAGCTCCCCCTCTCTACTAATCACAACACAAAAGCCCAATATCATTCTTTCACAATTTTCAAATAATCCAATTTAATTAATTAACTTCGAATAATTAATTTAAATTCCAAATTAAATTAATTTATGAAATTATGGGGTGTTACAAAACCAATATTCTATAGTATCAATTCAGAGTTAAACTCCCCCATTTACAACTCCTCACTTAATCACTACCCTTCCTATGACTTCTACCTAAGACTCGCCTAGGTACGAGGCCTTCCTCAAATCCCTTCAATCACAAGACCATGTGACAAAATAACACAAACAATAAAACCAGAAGACACTCTTCCAAGACACACAATCCTCAATGCTTAAAAGCTTATGACGACGAAACTTCTCTCCTTACTTAACAGCTTCGGAGGTTAAACCAGCATTCAGCGCCTATAGGTTTGTGAGTGCACACATATGGAACTTACAACAAAAATAAGGATTCCTATAACCCTAAAACATAAATATCAGTTCCACCTAATAATAGGTTACAGCCCTTCTATTTATAAGTTTAACATCGACTGGACTGGGCTTCAAAACGCACCAAAGACGCTGCCAAAACTCTGCTACTTGTTCTCCAAGAAAATAGGTCTTCAATCCAGACTTTCCTATATTTTCTCCATTAATTGAAAGTGTGCAAATCTCTTGATTGAATCAATCTTGGATAACACATCAACTAATTGATTATTCTCGAATATTCTGTAGCTGAAACACGAGATTCATGTAGCAATAAAAAGACCTTATTCACTTGACAGATCAGCTTCTACAGTCAAGATGTCATACCAGACATGTTGTGACATCTTGTTTATAATGTTGAAGTCTGAACTCTAGGACATCTTGCATTTATTTTCAACATGATCTTACTCAGTATTTTTTACCAAAATGCATGTCAACCTTAGAGAAACTACATCTTGCCAATGCTGAATTGCTTGCTGCTATAGTAGCATGGAAAAAGCAATGGATTTACAGTTAAACAAATTTTGGTTGCAATCAAACTGAACTCTTTTCATTAAAGCTTTCTATAACCATTTTCTTGTGTCATGGACTATCTGATCTTGTTGGCTTGTTTGTTAGGCTTATATGATGAACATTGATTTTATGATCACGCACATATTTAGAGAAGCCAATTTTTGTGCGGAAATTCTCGCTAGCATTGGCTTAGATAGTAACTCTTCTTTCTGGTTTCACCATGTCCATAGAAGCATTAGAAAAGATTATATGTTAGATATGGAGGGTACTCCTAGGACTAGAATTTGTCACTAAGGAGTTTTTGGCCTGGTTCCCATCTTATTTTGTATCTCTTTTCTTATCTTTTTACTATCTTCTTCTTTGGTTAAAAAAATTGATTCAGTGAAGTTTATCCATTTAGATTTAAAGTGTTATATTATATTAAATAGAAGATTTCATAATTTATCTTATTAACAACTTAAAATTTGAACCAAATTAAATTAGATTGTATATAAAATTTAAAATCAAATCTTCTCTGGATTATGTTTTGTGGTATAACGGGAAAAAAGAGATGTTGGAAGAATAAGTTCTTTTGGTGTGGCGGAGAGCGATTTAGGTACGGCAAAGTGGGATGGGACTGCAAAGTTAGTACTTCAACACCCAAGTCAGTGAAGTCAGAGAGATGCAGTTTAAGAGTATAAATGAGATCATACCTCTAAATGGTGAGTGGTAGTTTTCATATATAGTCAGTGGTTAAAATTGCTTTCATCTAAACTGAAATATAATATGGAGAGTCATCTGATCAGATCTAACGGAAGACGATGTACTAGTTTTTGGGATTAAGTGTGAAATTCTGGTAAGACAAAACCCAGATGTCATATATGGATGTCATGACATCTAATCTGACATTATAAAAACAGACAAGATAGGAATACAAATAATAGTGCAGAAAATAAATAACACACAGAATTATTCACCCAGTTTGATATACAACAATACCTACTCTGGGGGCTACCAAGCCAGGGATGAAGTCCACTATTAGCAGTATCAATTCAAATATAAACTCTCTCGTTTACAACTTCTCACTTAATCACTATCCAATGACCCTTCTACCTAGGTTCTCCCTAAATATGGAATATCTCCACTCCACTCCTAATCATAGCAATGATGTCTAGCAGTCAACACCTCAGCCACTGCATCGACGGCCTAATCACTAACATTCTAAATACACAAATAAACATAACCTGGAGTTTCTTAACAGCTTCCTCCAAGAACACAATGAAGGATAGAAAAACACTTAGAAAGGGGGGGTTTGAATAAGTGTAGCTTTAAAACTTGTAAGATAAAAAACAATTTGCACAATGATTTTTATCCTGGTTCGTTATTAACTAAACTACTCCAGTCCACCCCCTTGGAGTGATTTACCTCACCTAAGGATTTAATCCACTAATCACCCAAGATTACAATGGTTTTCCACTTAGACAACTTCTAAGTCTTCTAGAGTATACTGATCACAACCCGATCACTCTAGGAACAATCTGCTTAGATACCCTCTAAGACTTTCTAGAGTATACTGATCAACACCCTGATCACTCTAGTTCTTACAACTTAATGTAAACAAATTCTTTTAAGAGTTACAATGCTTCTTATAAAGCTATTATCACAACTGTGATTTTCTCTTAAGTTTAAGCTTAATCTCACTAAAATATTACAACAGCAATGTAGTGAGTTTGATGATGAAGTTTGAGAGCTTTTGAATTTGACAGCGTTTCTGTATATTTGTGCAAGTGTTATATTTAGCTTCTCATCGGAACTTCATATATATAGGCGCTTGAGAAGATGACCGTTGGGAGAATTTAATGCTTTGCGTAATCCGTACAGCATTGCATTTAATGTTTCACTCTTTTGTCAACTACCTCGAGCCTTGCTTTCGGTGTGTCTACTGACGTTCCCGTTAATAGCTTCTAACGTTCCTTTTGTCAGTCAGCATAGCCTGCCATCTTGTACTTGCTTCTGATCTGATGTTTGTGTAAACAACGTTTGAATATCATCAGAGTCAAACAGCTTGGTGCAGAGCATCTTCTTGTCTTCTGGCCTTGAAGTGCTTCTGAGCGTGATACCATGAGAACTTCAGTGCTTCTGCTTGTGATCTCAAGTTCTTCTGATGCTTCCATAGACCCATGTTCTGATTCTGCTTGACCATCTTCTGATGTCTTGCCAGACCATGTTCTGATGTTGCATGCTGAACCTTCTGAGTCAGTGCTTCTTGCGCTGATTTTGTGCATACTCTTTATATAATTCCTGAAATGGAAATTGCATAGTTTTAGAGTACCACATTATCTCATACAAAATTTATATGCTTATTATCATCAAAACTAAGAATATTGATCAGAACAAATCTTGTTCTAACAATCTCCCCCTTCATATGCTTTTTATCTTCAATTTCTACAAAACACTCAAAGACATATAACTTGCAAGTTCTGTTAGAAATGTGGAGACTTTCTCCCAGCAACTGATAAAATAAATCAGATCATTTATCACATTTTTCTCCCCCTTTTTGTCATAACATCAAAAAACATAAAAGACTCAGATGAAAAACAAACAATATGAGAGAAGAAAAGATAATTTTCATTGATAGGCAAAAGGAGAAATTATCACAGAGTACAAGGAAGATGCATAGAAGACAGATGCAAGAAACAAAGAAAACAACTAAGACTCAAAGACTAAGATGACCCTAGCTTAGACATAATCTTGGCCAACATGTCATGAATCTCGTTGTTGCTCTCAGTCTGTCTCTCCATGAAAGAGTGGAACTCAGCATTGATTGTGCCTTGCTCATCCATGCGAGAAGCTAGCTCAGCCTGATTCTTCTAAATAACCTCCAAAGTCTTTTCCAGAAGAGAAGGTTCACCAGAAGAAGCTTCATAACTTCTGTCTAGAGGGACAGCATTCTGAACCGCAGCTTCCACTGTCAGATCATCATTATGATTTTCCTCAGCAGGAATATCTCCAACAGGATGATCTTCAGCATCAGCTTCTTCCATAGAAGCATCTCCATCATATTCTACAGCAAGCAGCTCAGAATCTCCATTCTCAAGAGCCTGGAGAATGGCAGCCAGATTCCTTGGGGCAGAAGGACCTTCAACTTCTGGAGGATCAGCAACTTCTGGGATGACCATGTTGGGGTCTTTCTCAGAAGGATTCTCCCTCAGAAAGTCAAACAGAGATTTGAAGTCTCCAGTCAGAACTGGATACTTAGGTCTCCAGACCATAATATCTCTGCAAGGGTTAGCTCCCATTTCTGCAGCAATTCTTGCCTCTTCAAGTTCATCAACAAATTCCTTCTCCTCAAAGATATATCTCCCTCCAAGACGACTGAACCAGAAGTCCTCATAACTCCTCAGAATTCCACAAGGTCGTGGAGCAAGTTCTACACAAATTTCCTGAAGTTCTTCAAAATAAGCCTCTGCTTTTCTTTGGAAGATTCTCCAGAATTTTCGCATAGCAACATCATTCAAGCCAGAACTTTCAACAATTCTGAGAGTATCAAAGACTCTTCTGAGATTCCTCTTTACCATTTCAAAAATTACACCAATAGAATATGCTCGGTGGGATTTGATTTTGGTTATAGGGGAATCTGGTTTATGAACAGAATAGGGTTGAGGCTCTCTATCCAATCGAAAAGATGATTCTGCTTCATTCTCAGAATCTAACACTACCAGTTCTGCTTCAGGACGAGGCTGGGGAGTGTAATTGCAATCACGGAGCAATTGCTCATGTGATGCAGAATCTGGAAGATCAGAAACAGATGGATTGTTTTGAGAGGTGGGAGGAATAGGTTCATAGTTTGCATGAGGAGGTGGTTGAGAAGTGGATATATTTGTGTGAGGTGGAAAGAGAGTTTGAAGGGGTGGTATATCAAGAACAAGGGTTTCAAGGGCCTAGTCAGAAGCAAGGTTGGTTGTGGGTGGAGATGAAGGAATGGGAACATTTGTGATGGGTGAGGGAGGAGGAGTAAGAGTTTTGGTTATAGGAGAGGAAGGAGGTGTGAGAATATGAATGTTTATGGGTGATTCTGATGGGGCTTTTTCTGGTTGATTTACTGGTTCAGGGGTTTGAGCAACAGTTATTGGTGCAACTTCTGAATGTAAAGCAGTAACAGAATCAGGTTCAGAGAGATGAATACCTTTGGATACCTTCTGAATAGCTTCAAACACAGCCTCAAGCTTCCTCTGCTTCTTACTCTTCTTCTCTTCCACAACCTTTGCCTTCCCAAGAGAAATTTCTCTTCTTCTGGCAGATTCCAGAGTCTCCTTCTCACTAGCAACAATCTTCTGACCTTTAACTGCTTGAGTTGTTGGTCCTTGAGGGATTTCATCTTGCTGATTCACAGCTTCTGCTTGCTGATTCACAGCTTCTTGAACATCCTCATCTTCATCTGAGGCATCAATTATTAATTTTCTTTTTCTTGTCTTCTTCTTCTCAACAGCTTTAACAGTTTTCTCAGTGTTATTAGAAGGCTTTCTCTTCTTCTTCTTCTTCTCAGCAGTCTCCTTCTTACTCTTCTCATTTGCAACTGAAGTAACCTGAACTCCTTCAGCAACAACTTCTTCTGGAACGGCTTTCTCAACAGTAGTAGCAGCAGCTACACTCTGGACTACCTTCTCCTGGTTATCAGAAGGATGATCAAATTTTCTCTTAGTCCTTCTTTCCTTCTTCACAGCAGCTTCAGGAGCAACTTCTGAAACATCTTCTGAAGTAGCAGGCTTGGAGGTAGAAGCTTTCTTGCGACCTCCTTTAGCAGGAGCACCTTTTCCTTTTTCTTTTTCTTCTTTTTCTTCCTTGAGAGAATTCAGATATCTAGTTCTGACTTCTGGCATCTCACTTCTGAAGAGGGGTTCAAAGTCAGCAAGAATAGGATCTCTTCTGCTTCTTTTTCCAGGAAGAGGTTGAGGGGTTTGTCTGATAGCATTAATAACACTCTCTTTCTCAAGGTGAGAGCATTCAAGCAACTTCCAGTATTAACAACAAGGTCTTTGATGGTACCTTCAGCTTCCAAGTTCTCAACAATCTAGGAATGAACCAGAAGGTTTGTGATAATTCTTCCAAAAGGAATAATCGTACACTTCTTTATTCTGAAGGCATTTCTGGAATCCCTCACAGCATTCCACATGTGATTGAAGATTATGTAGATAACATCAACCTTCTTCTTAGTGGCAATGCAATACAGAATGTATTTCTTCTCATTGTTGACAAAATCTGCAGCATGTGTTCCTTTCCTGTGATAGAAACACCCCAGAAGAATCTTGGTCCTGATTTTGTAGAGGTCCCTCATGTCCTTGACACGCTTTGTCTCCTTTACATCTGTGTAAAGAGTAGTCAAAACCTCTTCCCAATCAGCCCTTTGATCAATTTCATGAGCACCCTCAGGGTTTCTTAGATCAAACATCATTCTCGGGATGTTCTCAGTAACAACCACAAACTTCCCATGGACAAAAGACAGAATGGATTTAGGAGCAACAACAGCATGCACCCAAAATTCCTTTACAAGATTTGGATAAACCGGTCCACAGAACTCAGCAAATAAAGAGGTCCATCCTTGAAAGAGGATATCTTCTTTAAGACGAAAGTCATGTTCTTCGAGACTATCAAAGTCTACCTTGAGTTCACAGATAACTTCCAACTCCTTTTTGGGAATAGAACACGCGATAACCAGAGTGATTTGCTGATCTTCTTCTTGAAGATGGAGAGGGACAGATGAGCCAACATTGTGAGACGATGAAGCGGCCATAGAAACAGTACTGAGATTTGAAGAACAATTTATGGGTTTGCGTTTAGGGTTTGAGAAAAGACCAAAAAGGTTGCAAAAATGCATGCAAGAAGAAAGAGAGAATGGGAGCGAAAAAGATAAACGTTATGATTTGAAAAGTATTTATAGAGACGGATTTGAAAATGAATGCAATAAAATTTTGAGAATGAACAGTTACAGAATCAAATGAAATCAATTGCATTAAATGATGAGTGACGTTAGGTGAGAGATCGTGGTAAATGAAATGATTTAACACAGTTACCTAGGGCGACGTATTATCAGATTCTTTCACGCTTTTACTAATCGTACAGACACGCGTTCACCATTAGAAAATACTTGATGACAGCTGTGTTGTACTGAATAGAACTTTTCATCTTCTGATTCTGATCACTGCTTCTGATTGTTATTCCTTAGAAATGATCTAGTTCTGATAGGATCATCTTTATTTCCAAGGATCACATCTTCTGAGTGAGCTGAGGTGAGTCTAGAAGATCTTCTGAACGTTGGCTCTTCAGAAATTCTGAGATTCTCTAAAGATGCAGCAACTTGATCTTCTGATCCTTTGCTTTTGAGACTTTCAGCTTCTGAAACTTTGCTTCTTGGTTTTTCAGCTTCTGATATATCAATATTTATATCTGCAAAATTCTTAAACTGCTTTGGCTTTTCAAGACCAAGCTTATCATCAAATCTGATATTGATTGATTCTTCTACAACCAATGTTTCAGTATTGTATACTCTGTAGCCTTTAGAGCGTTCAGAATATCCAAGAAGGAAACATTTTTTAGCCTTAGAATCAAACTTACCAAGATGATCTTTAGTATTCAGAATAAAACACACACATCCAAAAGGATAAAAATATGAAATGTTGGGTTTTCTGTTCTTCCACAATTCATAGGGAGTCTTATTTAGAATAGGTCTTATAGAGATTCTATTCTGAATATAACATGCAGTGTTTATTGCTTTTGCTCAGAAGTGCTTAGCCATATTGGTCTCATTGATCATGGTTCTGGCCATTTCTTGCAGAGTCCTATTCTTTCGCTCTACAACTCCATTTTGCTGTGGAGTTCTAGGGCAAGAGAAATCATGGGCAATACCATTTTCTTTGAAGAACTTCTCAAAGAATCTGTTCTCAAATTCGCCACCATGATCACTTCTGACCTTTATGATTTTGCACTCCTTCTCATATTGAATCTGAGTGCAGAATTCAAAGAACACTGAATGAGACTCATCCTTGTGTTTTAAGAACTTTACCCATGTCCAGCGGCTATAATCATCTACGATGACTAATCCATATTTCTTCTCTCTGACAGATGCTGTTTTGACTGGGCCAAACAGATCAATGTGCAGAAGTTCTAACGGCCTAGAGGAAGAGACAACATTCTTAGATTTGAATGCAGGTTTGGAGAGCTTGCCCTTCTGACATACTTCACAAAGAGCATCTGATTTGTATTTCAGATTTGGGAGACCTCTGACCAGATTTAGTTTGTTAATCTGAGAAACCTTTCTCAAACTAGCATGTCCTAATCTTCTGTGCCAGACCCATTGCTCTTCAGAAACAGACATAAGGCAAGTCACCTTCTGCTTCTCAAGATCAGAAAGATCAATCTTATAAATGTTGTTCTTTCTCTTGCCTTTAAATAGGATTGAGCCATCCTTCTGACTTACAGCCTTGCAAGACTTTTGATTGAAGATTATATCATAACCATTATCACTTAATTTACTTATGGACAATAAGTTATGCGTTAATCCTTCTACAAGAAGTACATTAGTTATGGAAGGACAGTTACCAATACTTATGGTTCCAGAGCCAATAATCTTGCCCTTCTGATCTCCTCCAAACTTGACTTCTCCACCAGACTTAAGCACCAGGTCTTGGAACATAGACCTTCTTCCCGTCATGTGTCGCAAGCATCCAGAGTCCAGGTACCATGACATTTTGTGCTTTGTCTTCTTTGCTGCCAAGGATATCTGCAACAGAAATTATCTTCTCCTTAGGTACCCACAATTTCTTGGGTCCTTTATTGTTAGTTTTCCTCAAGTTCTGATTGAACTTGGGTTTAGCATAATAAGTAACAGGAGGAACAACATGATATTCTTGAAATTCTGAAGTTCTTGAAATTCCTTTACTTGCTCTTCCAGAGTTGATTCTCCTCTTTCAGGCTTCTTTGAACTTCTGAAGTTCTTGAAATTCCTTTTCTTGCTCTTCCAGAGTTGGTTTACCCTTCTGGAGATCATGGACAATTCCTCTTCTTCTTCTTATTTTGATTCTTTAGAATCTTCTTCTTCAGCCTGAAAAGCGTTAGTGCATTTTTTATAACTAGATTTTAATGTAATAGACTTACCTTTCTTCTGAGGTTCATTTGCATCCAGCTCTATCTCATGGCTTTTTAAGGCACTGATTAGATCTTCCAAAGAGACTTCATTCAGATTCTTTGCTATCTTGAATGCAGTCACCATTGGACCCCATCTTCTGGGCAAGCTTCTGATGATCTTCTTTACATGATCAGCCTTGGTGTAGCCTTTGTCCACAACTCTTAATCCAGCAGTTAGCGTTTGAAATCTTGAGAATATCTTCTCAATGTTTTCATCATCCTCCATCTTGAAGGCTTCATATTTCTGTATTAAGGCAAGAGCTTTGGTCTCCTTGACTTGAGCATTCCCTTCATGGGTCATTTTCAATGACTCATATATATCATCGGCAGTTTCCCCGTTAGATATCTTCTCATACTCAGCATGAGAGATAGCATTCAGCAAAACAGTCCTACATTTATGATGATTTTTGAAAAGCTTCTTTTGATCATCATTCATTTCTTGTCTTGTAAGCTTTACACCAGTAGCTTTCACTGGATGTTTGTAACCATCCATCAGAAGATCCCATAATTCACCATCTAGACCAAGGAAGTAACTTTCAAGTTTATCTTTCCAGTATTCAAAGTTTTCACCATCAAATACTGGTGGTCTAGTATGTAACCATTGTTACCATTTCCATTGTATTGCTCAGCAGAGCCAGATGTAGATGTAGGTGTTGGATCTTCACCAGCCATCTTTTACTGAAGCGTTTTTCCCTTCCTGAATCTTTTCTAAACATGGTTAAGTGCTTGCACCTTAGAACCGGCACTCTGATGCCAATTGAAGGATAGAAAAACACTTAGAAAGGGGGGTTTGAATAAGTGTAGCTTTAAAACTTATAAGATAAAAAACAATTTGCACAATGATTTTTATCCTGGTTCTTTGTTAACTAAACTACTCCAGTCCACCCCCTTGGAGTTATTTACCTCACCTGAGGATTTAATCCACTAATCACACAAGATTACAATGGTTTTCCACTTAGACAACTTCTAAGTCTTCTAGAGTATACTGATCACAACCTGATCACTCTAGGAACAAACTGCTTACAAGAATTAATGTAAACAAATTATTTTAAGAGTTACAATGCTTCTTAAAAAGCTATTATCACAACTGTGATTTTCTCTTATGTTTAAGCTTAATCTCACTAAGATATTACAACAGCAATGTAGTGAGGTTGAAGGTGAGTTTGAGAGCTTTTGAATTTGACAGTGTTTTTGTAAGTTTGCGCAAGTGTTGTATTCAGCTTCTCATCAGAACTTCTATTTATAGGCGTTTGAGAAGATGACCGTTGGGATCATTTAATGCGTTGCGTGATCCGTACAGCATTGCGTTTAATGTTTCACTCTTTTGTCAACTACCTCGAGCCTTGCTTTCGCTGTGTCTACTGACGTTGCCTTTAATAGCTTCTAACGTTCCTTTTGTCAGTCAGCGTAGCCTGCCATCTTGTACTTGCTTCTGATCTGATGTTTGTGTAAACAACATTTGAATATCATCATAGTCAAACAGCTTGGTGCAGAGCATCTTCTTGTCTTCTGACCTTGAAGTGCTTCTTAGCGTGATACCATGAGACCTTCAGTGCTTCTGCTTATGATCTCAAGTTCTTCTGATGCTTCCATAGACCATGTTCTGATTCAGCTTGACCATCTTCTGATGTCTTGCCAGACCATGTTCTGATGTTGCATGTTGAACCTTCTGAGTCAGTGCTTCTTGCGCTGATTTTGTGCATACTCTTTATGTAATTCCTGAAATGGAAATTGCGTAGTATTAGAGTACCACATTATCTCATACAAAATTCATATACATTGTTATCTTCAAAACTAAGAATATTAATCAGAACAATTCTTGTTCTAACAAGGCCATGATGGAATGAAGGTTTGAGTGAAAGAAAACTGACACGAATGGATTGTTGGATGTTAGAGAATTTTGACATAGGAAGGCTTTTATAGGGGATTGATGAGGAGAGTGAGATGTTTTGCCTAGGTAATCAATGCATAGATTCGCATGCATTATGGAATGAAGAGAAAAATGTTTCAATGACCAAGAAATAGTAGCGTTATGATTAAATACATTTTAGGGATAACGTAGAAAAATTAATGCAACAGATACCAATGACTTATTACTTATTTTGCTTTACACGCACGACCTTTCAAATATTGAACATGTGCTCAAATTCTCGAGTTTACATGGATTGGCAGTTTTATTTACTGAACTTCTGACTCATCTTAGAAAACAAACTTCTGAACCGAGTAGGTCAGATATTTTTAGATGATTACTTGTAATAACTTATACTTCAGATAGTTCAACTGTAAGCACAATAGATTTTGAACATGATTTCATTCGGGACACAATTCCATACTAATATTCTTTAGAATGAATTTGAATCTATCTTCAGAAAATGGTTTTGTGAAAACATCAACCCATTGATGGTCTGTATCAGTAAAGTTTAAGCTTAATATCCCTTTCTGAATATAGTCCATGATGAAATGATGCTTAATTTCTATGTATTTAGCTTTGGAGTGTAGAATAGGATTTTTAGAAAGACATATAGCAGAAGTATTATCACATAAAATAGGAATCTTACGCTCATAGATGTGATAATCCTCTAACAGACTTTTCATCCAAAGCATTTGAGTGCTACAGCCTGCAGCAGCTACATACTCTGCTTCTGTAGTTGATAGTGCAATTGTGGCTTGTTTTTTGCTATACCAGGAGATCCGGTTATTTCCTAGAAATTGGCAGCCTCCAAATGTACTTTTATGTTATATTCTATCTCTAGCAAAATCAGCATCATAATAACCTACTAAGTTAAACTCTTTGGATTTTATGTAACATAGTCCAACATTAATAGTACCTTTCAGATACCTCAGAATTCTCTTGACAGCAGTCAAGTGTAATTCTCTAGGATCTGATTGGAATCTTACACATAAGCACACAGTAAACAAAATATCGGGTCTAGATGCAGTTAGGTAGAGTAGTGATCCAATCATATCTTTTTAGAGCTTCTGATCTACCTTCTTAGTTACCTCTTCTTTACCAATTTGATCCGCTGTCGCGCACGGATCAAAACGAGTGTTTTATAAAAATTGTAGTAACGGTAACGACAACTCGGATATCGTCTCACAAGGAATCTTATTTTTATTAACTAATTACAGTAACAATTAATGGATGGGGGTTTGGTTTAAGATTGATTTAATAAAGAAATAGTAATTAAGTGATTCTGAAAAGTGATTATAAAATAAGTTGTTCTACTATTCGGGTTCCCCACTTATCATTGGTAATCACAAATCTAATCCATATGCGAATTCTATCCCCTATTCGATTACAACAACAATAAACAAGAGAAATTGGTACTATAGAGTTTATATTCCTATTATCCGAATGAAGCAAACGGATTCAGCACTCATGAATTAAGCAAACATGATTTGACATACGCAAGTTAACGATAAAGCAACCCTAAATCGCGAAACAGATCAAGGAACATAAAACCAATCGAATTAAATAAACAATATTATGTATGAATCGAATTAAGCATGAAACACATATAGAAGATTATTGAAAGGGAAAAGAAATGGGATTAAAATTATAAAACCTCAAAGATCCGGTGGAACATGAACAATAGATCAACCCTTGGACTTAGTTCTTCATGATCAACGTCTCAAGCTCTCAAAACAATAAAGTCGTGATTAGTCTAATGTCCTGAACAGTACGGCCAGACCTAGGTACTAGAAAGAACCAAAAGGTTTACTACCCAACTGGGTCAAAAACATAACCCAGGGCTAAAACTAACGATCCAAAACTAAAATAAAACTAATACTGCAACTTCAAACAAAATTATGGGAATAATTGACTCCGAGTCTAACTTTGACTCCAACATAAAAGTTGTAGCTCTTTCAATTAGCTTTCCAGATATTATTAGAACGCCTCAATCGGATTCCCAGAGCTCCAATTATAATCATTTTGGGTGCAGACTGCTAATGCTGAAAATAAAGTGCGAAAATCAAATTAAACCAAAAATAAACAAATTAGAAAAACATTATAAAACATAAAAGTAAACAAAGAAAATCAAAGAAATGCTTAAGAACAAACATAGGATAATTTGCATTAAAATGCACTGATCAAATTCTTTCACACTTGAACTTTTGCACTCCGAGCAAAATAAAATCAAAACTCAAAAGAAACACACAGCAACATTGACTCATTATGGGCTACAAACTTTTTCGCGGTTAAGGTTGCATCAATAGGTACTAATCTTGCACACTAAGGATATCGTAGGAACACAAATCCACAATTGTGTGGTCATAGGCCTCCTGAACACACAAACCACTTCGAATCATGTTATTATGCCAAAGCCTAACTTAATCATCCTCTTTTTTACTCTTTTTCATTATGCCGCAATCACATTAAGCCCGTTATCTCCATGCACTCATGTTAAGGCTATCGGTTAGTGACTTTGATCCTTTTTTGCATGGGGTTCTGGTACCTAAGTGGTATTACCCCTTTTATTCCCCAATTGTAGTTGCGGGGGATTGGACAGTAACCAGAAACCGCTGAACCAACTAACAAAAAGTCTTATTTTCAACTTTTTCTTTTAAAGGTTCCACAACTGTTGGATTAAGTTACCGGGTGAAGGTCACCAAACTTAGAAGTTGTATTCCCTTTTTTTTAACTTGGATCACTCACTTATTTTCATCGGCCTCCTTACGTAGAGCATGTGTGAGATGATGCCAACTACAAAGATAAACTACTCAAGAGCTATTAGAGAATGATAATTCAAGTCTATGTCATAATAAGTATTCAAATTAACTTCCATATGCAGGATACTTACGGTGTTAAGACGATACCGATCTTGTGAATTTTTCCCATGTCTCCACAACTAACCACAAATTAATCTATAGCCTAAAACTTTCAAAAATATACTTTTTTTAAGAACTGAAAACAAACAAAAACAAAAATTGAAAGAAAACTAAACAAATAAATAATTCCCTCCCCCACACTTAAGACATACATTGTCCTCAATGAAAGAACATAAATATAAAATAAGAGTGAGAGAAAGGAAAGAACACACCCGAGGAACCAAGGAGGATAACTGATCACATAAGCAGCCTTTCCCAAAGAGAGATCTTCTATATTATCTTCTTCCAAAGTGGGGCTCTCATGGAGTAGCTTTGGGTAATGCTCAGCGTCCTTAAAAAGTGGTTTAGCTCCTTCGCCTTTTATTCTAGGATCAAAGAATGTTCTTCTAAAATTAAAAGTGTCAAATGGGCACTTGAAAGTGCTCTCATCTTTCACAACATTAAGGAACCAAAGGTTATGGGGCTGCTGTCATACCCCAAAATTTGCCCATCACATTTTTACTTTCAAGCTCATACAAGTATCAAAAGCTCAAGACCTGGCTGAATGCACACTCCCCTAATCAAGGGGTCCTCAAGTTAGGTTTTTGGATTTGCTAAGGAGAAAGGATGTATCAAGGTCTTCAATGGATTTCATATGGCTTATTAGGTTTCAAACTATACCCATGCCAAAATTCAAGCTTCAATTTCAAAAGTATTAGAACTCTTCCATATCTTAAAAATTGAGGGAGATATGCCTTGTCTAAGTTGGACAAATTTGGATGAGAAATGTGAAACAAATATGGTTCAAAATGGATTTTTTGCAAAAAAGCCCAATCTTTTATGATCCATCTTGATTCTCAAGTCATGAAGGAGATCTAATCCCAATGCCACGAATTTGTGATTTTTATTTGATTTTATATTGATTTGTATGCATTTAAAATATGGTATAAATCAAATAAATAAGATAATTAGCAAAGATTTGATTGGAGCGAGCTTTCCAATCATATTCAATCAACAATCAAACAATATATTTGATCTAATTTCGTGGAGATTGAGATTGGTAAGAGATGGATTGAAATTGAACAAAATTGGCCAATATTAGAAAGATTCACAAATCAAACTTTCTCAAATTTTCAATGATTGATTCAAAGAGATTTTGGCCAATTTCATTAGCCTAATTTGTTCTACTATAAGTACCTAAGTGGTGCAGATCACAATGCGAAAAAAATTCTGAAGCAAGAACCTTATTCAAAGAGCAAAATTTTAACTCAAGAACACAAATTCGGTTTTGGAGTTTGGAAAGGTTTTAAAGCATTCTGAAGGTTGCAATACAATCATTGAAGGTCCCTAAAGTTGCTTGGATCATCACACGACATCGACACCCCCAGAATCATCTCCATTTAAGCCACGGTATGTCACTTACAATTTAAGGTCGAATACTATGATTCACGCATCATACATGAATTTTGATTGCATATTATAGTTTGTGGTGATATTTAGAATGATTCTGGGCAATTAATTCGTTGTTTGTGTGATTATACCGTAATTCACCATTGTTGGACCTTAGGGTTTCATTTTAGGATTTTCCTCTACAGGTGAAATTGCTTGGATTAACTAGGATTTTCCGATAAAAAATATTCAAATTAATTTTTAATCTAATATAATTTTATATGCACATGAAAGGTTTAATTCGTTAATTGTTTTAATCAAACTAATTGATTACGATAATTAGCGACAAAATTAATTTTGTCAAACTAATTTATAAAAAACAAAGAAAACAAACTAAGACACAAGACAGACTACGACTGGCTAAACTTAGAGGCTAAGACGGCCAGAAGGTTCTTAATCTCAGCAGTGTCTTCAACTTGCTTCTGAGTAGCTTCTTTCTGATCATTCATGAAAGATCTGAACTCAGCATGGGTATCCTTGTGCTTGTCTAGACGAGTAGCCAAACTTGTTTGATTCTGTTGAAGTTTGTCCAAAGTGTTCATCAGAACAGAGACAGAAGGTCCAGCAGAAGTAGCATCAAAGCTATTGTCCATAACAGGAGGATTTGCATCAGCTTCAACCATGAGAACATCTTCATGATATGTCGGAGCATAAATTTCAGCATCTGGATGTTCTAGAGCTAGAAGTATGTCAGCCAGATTCTCTAGAGGAGTTAGAGCAACAGGTTCTGGTGGGTATTCAACTTCTGGATATACCATACTTGGTGATTTATCAGAGGGATTCTCCCTAAGCCAGATGAATAGGAACTGAAAATCTCCAGTCAGAACCTTGTAAGAGTGTAGCTTCCACACAACAATAGCCAGAGGCTGTACTTCTTCAAGCTCATCAACAATAGACTCCTTCTCTATCACTGGCTTCGAATTTGTTATTGGATGATAGTACTTACCATCATCTAACTCCAAAAAGTAACCAGAAGGTTCAGGAGCATTAGCCAAACACTTCTTCTTAATATCCAGAAAATCAGCCTGGATATCCTTCTCAACGACTCTCCAGAGCTTGCCTGCAGCAACATGATCCATCTTGGAGTCATGAGCAGTCTTTAGAGCATCTAAACCTGTTCTGACCTTAAGTGTTAACAATTTACAGAGTGTATCAACAAAAGGTTTAGAAGGTGATGTTCTGGGAGGAAAGATTGGTATTTGGAGATGGAGAGAAGAAATTGGTTTATCTGAGTGAGAGAGGGCATAAGGTTGAGAAACTCTATCAAGAACAAATAAAGATTATGCTTCGTTGTCAGAGTCCAAAACTACAACAATGGGGTTAGAAGTTTGTTTGGGTTTATAGTTACAAGAACGCGTGAGGTCGTTGAAAGAGTCAGAATTAGAGGATTCAGATGCGGTGGTATTACAATTAACAGGAGTGTAGTTTGAATGTGGAGGTGGTTGAGAAGTTGATATGATAGCGTGAGGTGGAATGATGATGTTAAAAGGTGTGGCTTCAAAGATTGGTTCAGAAATAGGGGGTTCAGATTCAAGAATAGGCGTGGTGCCTTTAGACTTGGGTGAAGGAAGAGGGGTGAGAACTTTGGCGGTTGGAGGTGGTTTAGCTGGGGCTTTTTCTGGTTGAATTTCTGGGTTAGGTTCTGTTGATACATTCTTCGAATTAAAAACAGGAGCAGAATCAGGTTCAGAAATTACAATACCTGGAGCTCGTTTCTTGCGAGGTCTTTCAGGTCCTTCTCCAACTTTCTTCCTTTTCTTCTCCTTATGTATCTATACCTTCTTCTTTCCTTTTAAGTCTTCCTTTTCCTTCTCCACTTCCTTCTTCTTTTCTTTTTCAACTTCGTTCTTCTCTAACTTCTTTCCTTCTTTCTTTTCCTCTTCCTTCTTCTTCTTATCCTTCTTCGTATCTTTCTTCTTTTGCTTCTTCTTTTCTTCTTCTCTTTCTTCCTTCTGTTTCTTCTTATGTTCTTCTTCTTCCTTATCTTCCTGCTTCTTCTCTTCACTGATTGTTGGAAGGTCTAACTTTCTCTTTGTTCTCCTTTCTTACTCTGGCACAACTTCTGGAACTTGCTCCTTAGTAGTGATAGCTTTCTGCTTGCTTATCCAAATAGGATCACAATCAGAACCAGCTTCCCTGTGCATAGAAATATAATGAACAATAACTTATGGTCGTTCATTCCTGAAGAATAACTCAAAGTAAGCCAAAACAGGACTTCTTCTGGTCCTAACTTCTGGGTTTGCTTGAGGAGTAAAATCAATAGACCTGATTATACCCATTTTCTTTAGAGTATGAGCATTCAGAGTACTTCCAATAATGGTGTAAGGATTGTTGATTATGCCAACAGTCTCCAGATGTTCAACAATCTTGGTTTGAACCAGAAGATTTGTGATAATCCTTCAAAAAGGAATAACGTTCCTCTTTTTGTTTGGATACTGCAGCCTGATTTCGTCTCTAGAATCATTCATAGCATGCCACATGTGATTGAAGATGATGTAGGGAAGATCAACTTTTTGTTGCTTGCCAATACAATACATAATGTATTGTTGATCCTTGTTGACGAAGTTTGATGAACTTGTTGATTTTCTGTGGTAAAAGCAACCCAGAAAAATCTTAGTCCATACCTTGTATATAGTTTTCAGATCCTTAACCTCCTTGGATTTCTTCCCATTCTGAAAGATTTCCGTGTATACAGCATCCCAATCAGTTCTTGGAGTTGCTTCAGTAGCACCTTCAGCATTCACCAACCCAAACAACTGTCTGAGAAGGGTTTCAGTAATTGAGAGGAGTTCGCCATGAACGATGGAGAGAATTGCTTTAGGCATAACGGTTGCATGAACCCATAATTCCTTTACTAAATCTGGGTAGACTGGACCACACAGATCATAGAATAAAGGTCCCCAACCTTGAAACACCATATTCTCTGTAAGATGAACATCATGTTTCTCCAGCTTATCAAAATCTACCATCAATTCGCAGATAACTTCCAACTGATCCCACGGAATCGAACAGGTTATCTGGGGAATAAGTTGTTGCTCTTGTTCTTGTTCTTGTTGATGTTGTTGCTGAGAAGACGAACCAACATTTTACTTTGAAGAAGAGGCCATAGAAGCACTTCTGATATTTCTTGAATTAGGTTTAGGGTTTTTGAATAGAGAGAAGAAGAGGCGGAAATGCATAAAACAAGATGAATGAAGAATGCGTGAAAAGAGTAAAATGAATGAGAAAAGGGTTTAAATAGCCATGAATGTGAAACAAAATGCAATTAAATTCTGAGAATGGACATTGGCCCCATCTTAGCAATCTTGAATGCAATCACCATTGGGCCCCATCTTCTGGGCAAGCTTCTGATGATCCTGTTGACATGATTAGCCTCTGTATATCCCTTGTCAAGACTCTTAATCCAGCAGTCAGAGTGTCATACCCCAAAATTTACCCATACTATTTCTCTTATACAAATTCAAATCAATACATAAAGCTCCAAGACACATTCTCCTATACAAGGCTCGGAAACTAGGGTTTGGTTTGTTCAAAGGAAAATCAATGAATCAATGGTTCCAAGGCATCCCATATGGCTCAAAATATCTCACATTATCTCTATGACAAGTATCAAGTCTCAACTCAAAGGATTGGTCACTCAATTGCTCAGAAAATCAATAGTCGACTAAATTAACCTAAAAGTCAACTGTGGTCAAAGTAAAGTCAAAACTCCTGATTTTTTGTCAAGATCCTCATATTGAAGTATCATTCACCATTTGATCAAGTATTGATCATGGTTCATCAAGGAAAGATCAAAAATCAACAAATCAAAAAGTTTCTAAATTAGGGTTTGTATTGGAGAAAGTCAACTGAACTTTTACCAGCCATAACTTTCACATGGAACATCAAAAATTTCCCATCCAAAGCTCATTTTGAAGGAAATTGAATTCTCTACAACTTTGTCTCTCACATGACAAGTCCAAAAATGCTTCATTTGAGAGATATGAGCTAATACATTACAGGTCCTTCTAAAAGATCGCCAAAAGGCATTTTTTCTCAAAGTTCATAACTTGAACATGGTAGACTCAATTGAGATGAAACCAAAAGGAGCTCTTAGAGGACTCTTTAAGCTTTCTAGAAATTCTTATAGAACCCTCATATTATTGAAATTTAAAGAGTTGTGGTTGGTGCGAGTTGGGTAAATTTGAAAACATCCATGAAACTCTAATAGAGAAATTTGGAGTTTTGAGTATTGGGCCTCTAATCTCAAGTTAACCACATGAATTCAAGTTCATAAGAAGCCCATTGGTCATATATGGTTTGTTTTATGATTTTAATTTATTTATCTTTGATTTTATTTATTAAAATGCAAAGTAAATCAAATAAAATCATATTTAAATGAAACAAATTATGTGATTCACTCATTAAGTATTCAATCAATCCCAAAATCAATATTGAAAGGGAAACAACACGTGAAAAGAGGTGGGGAGTATATTGATCCAAAAATAGAAAATATTTGATTTCTTTTAATCAAAATTTAAATCTCTCCAATCACATGAGTTATTTCCTAAAGTGTTGACCTAATAAGTCCCATATAAAGAGTCTAATTCATTCAGAGACGGAGGAGGAGAAGAGCTTTAGGGTTTCCAAGTTACAAATAACACTAAGAACTAGGGCATAACCAAAAAATCTCTTCCAGCAATTTTCGAGCAAGACCAAGCACTCATTCACAATCCTGAGGTTCCCAGGAGTTGGTACCACGCCCCATCTAAGCTTAAACACGTCCGGACTGTCATATACGAGCTCCACCGGTTTGGCTTATCTTTCTTGATTATAAACTCTTAATATATGCCGTTTTAATTAATACTATGCATCTCTATATGTTCATATTCATGATTAGAATCATTTAGAACCATCTTTGTGAAGATTTGATGCAGGTATTCGAGTGTGCCATTGTTAGGGCACAACTATGGTGAGTCATCGTTCTCATGGCTACGGTTCGTTTTAATCAAAACCAATGGCACCAATGAATTCGTGAGGGTCCATTTAGGGGATCTGCTGTTAGTTAGAAAGATGGATCAATCCTCTTTACTGGTAAGAGAAAGAATTACATTTATAAGATTGATCTTTCTGAACTAAAATCTCATAAAGTAACTTGTCTTATGTCTGTAAATGATGAACAATGGGTATGGCACAAAAGATTGGGACATGTTAGCTTGAGGAGATTATCTTAACTCAACAAACTCAATTTGGTAAGAGGACTCCCTAATCTAAAGTTCAACTCAAATGCTCTTTGTGAAGCATGTCAGAAGGGAAAGTTCTCAAAATCCTCTTTCAAATCTAAAAATGTTGTTAGAACAAGAAATGTTCTGATCAATATTCTTCTTAGTTTTGATGATAACATTATGTATGAATTTTGTATAAGACAATGTGGTACTCTAATCCTTTGCATTTTCCATTTCAGGAAATATATAAAGAGTATGCACAAAGCAGCGCTCAGAAGCACTGACTCAGAAGGTTCTGGATGGCTACATCAGAACATGCTCTAGAAAGACATCAGAAGATGGTCAAGCAGAATCAGAACATGAACTGCAAAGCATCAGAAAAACATGAAGTCAGAAGCAGAAGCTCTGAAGCTCTGAAGGTATCACACTCAAAGCTCTTCAAAGTCAGGAGACAGAAGATGCTCTACACCAAAGCTGTTTGACTCTGATATTCAAACATTGTTTATCTACAAATCTGAGTCCAGAAGAAAGTACAAGATGACAGGCTACTAAGTCTAATCTCTGACTGAAAAAAGGAACATTAGAAGCTACAAAAGGCAAAGTCAATAAAAGCAGCAAAAGCATGGCTCGAGGTAGTTGACAAAAGTGTGAAACATTAAATGCAGCGTTGTACTTTTCACGCAAAGCATTAAATGTTCCCAACAGTCATTTCCTCTGAAGTGCCTATAAATAGAAGTTCTTATCAGAAGCAAAACACACAACACTTGCGCAAAATACAGAAACGCTGTCAAAATCAAAAGCTTACAAACTTCATCTTCAACCTCACAAACTCTTGTAATATTTAGTGAGTGTTAAGTTTAGAACTTAAGAGAAATATCACAGTTATGATTACAGCTTTATTAGAAGCAAACAAACTCTTGTAAACTTTATTTTACATTGATTGTAAAAGGATTCCTAGAGTGATCAAGTTTTGATCTGTAGACTCTAGAAGACTTAGAGGGTATCTAAGTGGAAAACCATTGTAATAAGTTGGATTAGTGGATTAAATCCTCAGTATAGGTAAATCACCTTGTCAGGGATGGACTGAAGTAGTTTCATTAACAACGAACCAGGATAAACATAATCGTGTTAATTGTTTTTATCATCCAAAGTTTTTGAGTTACACTTATTCAATCCCCCTTTTCTAAGTGTTTTTCACTCCTTCAATTGGTATCAGAGCGTTGGTTCTAGGTGCAAGCACTTAACTATGTTAGACAAAAGATTCAGGGAGAAAAACACTAAGTCAAAATGGTTGAAACAACATCCACACCTGCTCCCACTGAGCACAACAAAAATAGTAACAATGGAAGCAGTAGCTTCAATGGTTACAACAAATTGGACGGATAATTCAATTCATAAATTGAAGGATTGAAACAAGATATAATGGAAAGAGAAAACCTGGTGGGGGCGTTTGATTCGGTGAGGAAGTCTCCTGGGTGTGCACCAAGACGAGCATCTACTAAGCTCTCAGATCAGGAGATATGAAGATCTGACGGTGGGATTGAAAGGTTGTGTAGTGAGACCAATGAGGACGCACGCGCTGGATTCTTCTGAAACAAACAATTAAAAAAAAATACATGGGTGGCACACAACAACCAAGAATCGAACCCATGCAATGAGTATCACATATCACACACTTAGCCAACTACCCTGCTTCCATTAGTTGTTAGTGATTCTCGTTTAAATAAATAAAACAAATCATGCTATTTTATGTTGAAATTCAAACAAAAAACCAACGCTGGGCCCACGTGATAAGCGAAAGCCAATGAAATACAAGGAGCGGAACTGGCAGGTTGACCGAGGAATGGGAGGTTAACACGCATGCAGGTCAAAGATTCAAATCCACTGTTCATCATCATCTTCCTCGTTACCTGCGATTTTTGCTGCGGAAATACCTACGTATTTTCATGCGGAATTTCCTTCGACCTTCATAGCAAAATTCTGCACATGATGAAACTAAAGAAATACACGTTAACAAAACTAAAAGAGCGCCCAGATCCCCTAAATGGACCCTCACGAATTCATTGGTGCCATTGGTTTTGATTAAAACGAATTCCACACGAATTCATTAGTTGTTGGCAAGTCACTGATTCATAGAAACACTATCAAAACAATTGCTACTTACTATAGCGTTGGAAGTAATTGATTTGGTAGTTTAGTGTATCACCATCTTAATTTTGTACTGAGTGGTTCATTCCTAATATATATACTGTATGCTTTGTTTTATTATTGGTGAGGGATATGTGTTAAAGTAGTGGTTCATTTACTTTTGTAATACTGGTATATTGACACTTAAGTTAAGTTGAGAATGACAATTAGTGTATAACAATACTGTAGCGATAGCTTGGTATATACTGTGTCATCAAATTGACATTCAGTTTACATGTGCTAATATATATAAATATATATCTTACTTTATTAGTATAATTGATAATAATTCAATAATTATAATAATATTTTAGGAGTTGAGTTAGAGATACATATCTCATTATTTGGTTAATTAGTTACTTTCAATCCCGATAGAGTTGTCAATAGAGTTGTTAGAGTTGTCTATAAAATTGTCGGAGTTGTTTTGAGTTATTACGAGTCATATTTTAATTGTTTTGTGTAATTCTGACATGTTTAGGGCTGTCACCGTATGGTGTCGGTGTTTGTTTTTTTTAGAAACTTTAAAAATTCAGAACTTTTGAACCGTAACTCCGTTTGAGTCTCTGTTCGAAGCGTTAGAAAGCTAGCGCGATATTCTTTTCAATAAAAATGGTCTTGAGCAATAGAATGCTAGAAATTGGAAATGGAGTAGAAATAGAAGTGAATTAAATTAATATAGTGTGATTATTAATTGGTTAATTAAATTAATAGTTGAATTAATTTCAATGTGTTTAATTAATTGGAATATAATTTGGAATTAGATCAACTATTCGGTTTGTCAGTAAATTACGATATTTTGAGAATTTATCTGTAATTGTGTTTTGGCTTGAATATGTATGTTGAGAAGTATATATTGCTATGTCAATGATGTTGTTTTGATATTGATTCTCTGTGGGTAGTTGGATAGCATTAATTTTAATGATTAATTGCTTGATTATAAAAGTGTATGTTCATATATAATTGGCAAAATGAGAATTAACATGTGATAGTATGGTTACTAGTGTTAATTGGATTTTGTTAATTGTAATGGATTAATTGGCCTTTCATATGCGAATAATATCTATATGTGTTGAATGTTGTGTACAATTGGTGGATAATTTATAGAGTTGGATTATTGTGGTATGCGGTAAGTTAAGATTGAAGAGATAATCTTAATTGCATATATTGTTGTTAATTGTACATTCATTCATAGCATAGTCGGATTTATTGTGGAAGCGGTGAAACTGTGGGTTCACATGGTATTAGACGGTGATCCTTGAATGGAAATAGACGTAGATTACGTTGATCCTTAATTGGAAACATGCGTAGTAGCTTTGATCTTGTCCGGATCAGAAGCGGCTTGGATTCTAGAGTGAATTCAGAAAGCGGTAAACTATATGTTTACATTTGGTGGCTTCGATCTTGTCCGGATCTGAAGCGTGGCTAGATTCTATATGAATCGGAAGCGGTGGAACTTTGGGTCCACATTGGGTACCACATGCATTGAGTCACATGTTTTGCATTGAGTCACATTGAGGTTATGTGATGTTTGAATATATGCATTTATGTGATTGTTATGTGTACATGAGTGTCATACCCCAAAATTTTCCCTCCTATATTCAACCAAAGGTTTCTCATTTCATCCCTAATAACTCAAGGTCCTAAGGTTTTCTCAAGTCACTCTCTTCTAATCGAGGGCCTCCTAAATTAGGGTTTGCATCTTATCAAAGGAGTTTGAACCTCTAAGGCCTCAAATGGATCTCAAGATGTCTTATATGTCTCAAAGTATCTCCATGACAATTATCAAGCTTTAATCCCAAGGATTTCCCATTCAAAAGGCTCAGATGATCAATAATCGACAATGTTGACCTAAAAGTCAACTATAGTCAAAATACAGTCAAACTTCAAGATTTTTTGTCAACATCAAGTATGTGAGGTTATATCCATCATTTGATCAAAGATTGATCATGATCCATTAATAAAAACTCAGAGATGAACAAATTCAAAGGTTCAAATTAGGGTTTTTCATAGGAAAAGTCAACTCAACTTTGACTGGCCATAACTACCACATGGAGTATCCAAAATTTCCCAACTAAAGCCTATTCTGAAGGAAATTTGATTTTCTACAACTTTGCCTCTCACATGCCAAGGCCAAAAATGCTTCATTTGGGAGATATGATATAAAACATTACATGTCCTCCAAAAAAGTCAACAAAAACACCTTTTAGGTCAAAGCTCATAACTTGAGCATGGAAGCTTAAATCAAGATGAAACCAAAAAGGTCATTTAGAGGACTCTTTAATCTTTCCAAAAAGTCCCAGAACACTTCCATTCGATAAAAATTGAGAGAGATGCGTATGGTTGAAGTTGAGCAATTTTCAAGAGATGCATGAAATCCTAATTGACCAAAACTTGGATTTTTGGTTAATGGGCCTAGAATTTTGATTTCAAACATATCCATAGGCATTTTAAATCATCTCTAATTAATTATTTTATTTTTATAATATTTATTTCATTTATTTGAATTTTAATTCATTTAAATGAAAATAAATCATATAAAATATGAAATAATAAGTTTTAATCAAAGATTCAATTACTAACCAAATCAAATCATCCAATCATCATAATATTGATCAAAATTTCGTGGAAGAGGATTGGAAATAGAAAAGGACCAAATTAGAAAGTTTATGTGCAAAAATTCAATCAAATTCTTAATCATCAAAGTGCAATATTTGGTTGGATTTGTCTTCACACTTGCAACCCTAAATTATTCCATATATATATATATATATATATATATATATATATATATATATATATATATATATATATATATATATATATATATATATATATATATATATTACAAGATACACAACCTAATAGGGGACGAGAGGCTGCCTCAAGAGACTCTCTCCAAACTTCCAAAATTCAAGAATTAGGGCATAAAGAAGTTTCTTGGTCCCAACGAGATGAAAAGCCAGCAGAGCCTCCTATCCTCTTTCTGAGAAGGTATAAGGTAATGCTATGGAGTTTTTAGACGTTGGTAATGCATGTATTGCACGCAGCATAAACAACATGTTTATTCATATTGGTATTTTTTTTAATCTCTCATATTAGCGTATTTAAATGTGTTTTGATGATTCTAATGAATCTCATAGATTGTTTAGAGCAGATTGGAGTCATGGAACCGAAGCTTTAACGCCTGATCGAAGAAGCACCATGGCTAGGGCAAAAATAAGTTTGTCTTTCGTATAGCACTTTGCAGGCTCTTTTAATGAAAACGGACACCACCATCGTGTTCAGGAGGTATCAATTAGGGGATCTGGGCATTACCTTTGCACAGTTAACGCGTCATGTTTGAGTTTTGAAATTGCAGAAAAACGAAGGTTAATTCGCAGGAAAATGCGTAGAGGAATCCGCAGGTAATTCCGCAGGGTTGGAGGATGAAGATGATGACCTGGAAGGTTGAAAGATTGACCATTACGTGTGCGTGTGTGGCTGGCTGGTTCGTGAGTCCTCTCTCTCTCCGCACGCGTGTCAAAATTTAATGGGCCGGTCAAAAGTCTCATCCACTTTCTCTCTTCTTGATTGGATAATCAAACTGCATGTGGGGCCCAGGCGGCGTTTGGATTGAAACAGGTTCATGGAATATCTTTTCACTTATTTTGTTTTTTATTCAATATATTAACAACTAAACAATATGGCATGAGTGGTGTGGATGATGTCTGGTAATCCTTAAGACCTGGGTTCGAACCCAGGTTGCTACAATATTTTTCTTGCCTTTCCTTGTGTCTTATTCTTGCGCGCCTAATAACACGGGATCCAAGCCAGGTTTCTATACAATTCTATTTATTTATTTATTTGTTTTATCTATTTTAAATGATAATTATTTGTATATAATTTAATTAATATATTTTAATTAGGGTTAGATATATAATTAGGATATAATTATTTAGGATTATTTTCTCAATTATTTCCCCTGATTACTCGACTTAATTATTTAATTAATTTTAATTGTTAATTATAATTACAACAACCCTAGGAAAGTTTATAAGGCGTTAGGGTTTGCCCAATCCTACTGGCCATTTGGCCAAGTATTAGGATTTTAATTTGTTATTCATTTCGACTAAATCCATTGGTCGCGATGGGTAATAATTGATTATTTAATCATTTGATAGAATAATAAAAAATACATTTTATTTTGCTAAAAGGTTTCAACCATCTTGTTGGTTGCGATGATTAGCCTATTTTTTCTCCGAAATTCGTTATTATTTATAATCGAATCTATCGATTATGAGGGATAACGATGAAGTTTAAATAATTAATTCTATAAAACATATTCATTTGTTATTCGTGGTAATCGAATCTATCGATTATAGTGGTTAGAAATCCTCCCTTCAATCTGTTATCCGTGGTAATCAAACCTATTGATTATCGTAACTAATGGTAACAAATTAAAATCAGGGTTGTACGCCCAATCCTGAAAAACACTTCCCAAATCTAAAACGTTCAAAACACTTCAAATCAAACTACGGACTTTCATCCTTATTCAAAACTACGATAGGCCATTCAAAAAGCCTTCAAACCATATCAAATCAAATTCTAATCTTAAGGGCGTACAACCGTCCCCGAACTACGTTGACTCTGATTCTCCATAAGGAGATACGTAGGCACTTGGCAACAAGGCGAGTCCCCCTCCTCCAAACTCTAATCATGTCAATAATTAGCCTTTAACCCTATTAACTGTCTGTTACCTTTCTTTATTTCTTTGTCATAAACCTTGACCTTATAATGCAAGACTTAGGAAAGGGTTGAGGGTGCCTAACACCTTCCCTCGACCTGAATATAGTATCTTATCCTGAATCTCTTAATTGTGTAAAGGTTTCCTATTCGCCTTGGTAGAATAGGTGGCGACTCTAATAATTTAATTTTTAGGGCAGGTTGCTACAGCTGGCGACTCTGCTGGGGATACACTTAATGGTGAATTACTATACTCCTATAGATTTTGGCAGGGTTTAGGTTTGGGGCAAACTATTTAGGTTTTTGGCAAACTTTTTAGGGTTTGGCTAATTCGCCACTTTTAGGGTTTGTTTATTTTTATAAATATTTAAATTCTTATTTTATTTATTTATTTATTTACATTTCCATCTATTTACGTCAGTTAAATAAATATATATTATTAAATATTTGCTGCTTTAATGCATTGTTTAAATTATATGCATCCGGATTTGAGGTTAGTTCTTTAAATATTTAAATTTTATTTTATTTATTTATTTACAGCCTTGAATTACAATAATTTAAATCTTTATTAATTGTTGTTTTACTATATTTTTAAAATTATAAGCGGCTGGATTTCGAGGTTAGTTTTTAATATTAAAATTTAATTTCATTTATTTATTTACAGCCTTAAATTACCGTATTTTTTTTACAGTAATTTAAATATCTATTTAATTGCTTGTTTGTTTTACTGTATTTATTTAATTGCTGGTTTGTTTTATTGCATTTTTTGGGTTATATAAACTGTTGTTAAAACCTAAGTGTGTGAGTTATCCTTAAGACCAGGGGGGACTTGAATCGCCTACGAGTCTTATTGATAACTCCACTCGGAGTGGGTTGAATATTCAGAAATGCCCAAAACGAGGCTTGACTTTGTTGAGGGCGGGACTGGAATTTTGAAATAATTCTGAGTTTTGAGGACAACATGTTATCATCCTAACTCCTCTAACAAGTGTTCTTGCAGGTCCTCGTAATGTTAGATCTTATATATTTTGTTTTAGCTTTAACATTGATCTTATCAAAACATTGGCAAAAGCAATCAGTACAAATGACAGCAGATTCCATCAAATCAAAAATAAACCAACGTACATATATTCAAATGATAATGATCATCTACTCAAGGGACTATCTTCTGAATCCTCAAAGTACACTGCCAGCTAAGACAGATTGTTCATCTACTCAAAGGACTAGCTTCTGGTCTCCTCAAAGTACACATCCAGCTAAGAATGATATTTTATTATCTTGCAAGTACAAACGGTCATATTCATTCAAGCTCCTATATAACAAGCACCTCTTGCAAAGAAAAAGACAACTTTCTCATCCAAGCTTAATCTCATTTTGAATCAAAGTCAAAAAGCTTATCTTATTCATAAGAAGAGGAAGAAATACTTATCACTGCCAAATAGTGAATCATATTCAAATCAACCATTAAACACCTTTGTATATCTTCAAGAGATATAAAATCTTGTTTGTAACAAAAGAGAAAGAAAGTTCTAAAGTGATACTTTAGTGTGTGTAAAAGCCTTTTGAGGTTGTGTAAAGCATAACATTTTTATCCCTGGTTAAGGATAAAAGTGTAAGATATAAGAAAATCTCACTGTGTGTGAGGACTGGACTAACCCTTTTGGTGAACCAGTATAAACCTTTGTGTGTTCTTTATTATCAGTCTTATATTTTCTTATATCTTTCTCTCACACTTAAACTAAAATTTTAAGAGGTCACTATTCAAAACCCCTTTTCTAGTGACATTTATTTCCAACATGGATATTTAGCTGATCTCTCCGAGAACCTACCCCAAAAATTCGAACCTCATGGATAAAATGAATTGTTCTAAAATCCGAAGAGACAAAAAGTCTCGGAGGCTACGAACTACCCCATGAGACCCTTGTTTAGAACATACCAATGGAAAGGGTAGCCTCCCTAAGCCGTCATGCCGAACCTATGAACCTAGGACTTTTATGCTTCTGTGCTTATTATATGGTTGCAGTTTATATACTTCGAATATCTATGTGTTTCAATTGTGCAGGTATCCCTACGTGGTCCCTAGCCTGTAGGGACTCTAATTTCTAAGACCACGTCTTTCCCACGGACGACGTCATCATCTATGCATTCCTTAGCCTGTGGGGATTTTATTTTTATATCCTTGTATTTTTACAAACTACGTGTCCTTCCCACGAAGGACATCTTCGTTTACGCACGTCGATTGGTCTCTCGATGGCCATGAGACTTAGTGACTGTCATGAACAGTCACCCCGCGACTGCATATACGCACTCCCTAGCCCGTAGGGATTTTCCTTTTACATCTTTTCATTTTTACAATTACGTGTCCTTCCCACGAAGGACATTTCCATTTATGCACGTCGATTGGCCTCTCGAAGGCCATGAGATTCAGTGACTGCCTTGGACGTCACCCCGTGCTTACACCTTTTATCCCTAACTTGTAGGGATTTTATTTCTAAAAAAAATCGCGTCCTTCATACGAAGGACATCTTTATTAATGCACGTCGATTGGACTTTCGATGGCCATGCGACCTTGTGACTGTCTTGAATGGTCACCCCGCGCCTGCGTCTACGCACTCCCTAGCCTGTAGGGAGTTTCCTTTTATATCTCTGTATTTTTACAACTACGTGTCCTTCCCACAAAGGACATCTTCGTTAGCATACGTCAATTGGCCTCTCGATGGCCATGAGATATAGTGACTGTCTCGAACGGTCACTCTATGTTTCTCCTACGCACTCCCTAGCCTGTAGGGATTTTTTCTTTATGTCCATGTGTTTTACAATGACTTCGTCCTTCCTCTGAAGGACGTCCCCATTAACGCACTTCGATTGGCTTCACGATGGCCATGAGATCCAGTGATTGTCTTGAACGGTCATCCCGTGCTTATTCCCACGCACCCTCTAACTTGTAGGGTTTGGGACTTCCATTTATGCATCTTCAATCCCTAGCCTATAGGGATTTCACTTTGCCTGATATCGTCCTTAGATAGGTTGCATTCCACATAGAGAACCTTCCCACGAGGGACAACTTCGTAAGTACACGTCGAACGACCTCTCGAAGGTCATGAGACTTGGTGACTGTCCTGAACGGTCGTCAGCCGCTACTCTCCGTGTACCCCTTAATCTAAGGGATTCCCATTAACGGGTCATAATATCAAGCTCGCACGTATGTCATTAGGGTCTAATGTCATCCCTAAATCTTCATAAGCTATCCTTAGGATTATATATGTCGCACGTTTGCATTACATACAAGGAGCCACCATGTACAAGTCCTTTGCATGTCCGTGCATTCGTATTTTCATCCATTCATACATTTTCATTTACATTCGCATTCCTATCTTCGCCCGCATCCATACTTACCGTGCTAGCCGGTTTCCTACAACTCACAAAGAAATCAAAAAGGATCATAAGCTACGAAGAAAGGAGGATAAAATATCGAGAATGATCTTGGTCGTACTAAGGAAAAAAAGGATGTCTTTCACCATGCCAGCCGCATGTCCACGCCTTGTCTTAACCGGATTGTAAATGCAACCAAGGTTATTATCGAGCAAAGACTAGTTCAACAAAAAAGTTACCTCATAGATACACTCAAGGGGTATCTAGTCATAAAGGGGTTCATCTATGAACATAGCAAACTCAGTAGGACACTCTACGATAACTTGGGGGCAAGGGTTAGTCCAACTAGGGGCAACACCCTGAATGAAGATGCATAACTACGATGGAGGGAAGGCGACATGTGTTAACTCCCCACCAAGGGACAAAAGGGTCATATGTTTTCTATATCAATTTACATACTCTGAAAGCTGCAAATGGTGTGATGCTATCCTTAGGAAAATCAAAAGAGGTTTAGTCAAAAGAAACTCGTAAAGTTCCGATACGACGAAAACCCATCGCTAACAATTCATTCCCGACAGATTCGACGTGCCCAAGGAGAATTCGAGATTACCCTTCACTCCTACAATTCCATGAACTAAGGAGTAGGATATGGTCAACAGACTCACAAAGGAGATTGCCCTTAGGATTAATAGGTTTAACTTTCAAGCTGTAACTCCTACGATCACAAAAGGCTATTTGATGTAAAACGTTGTACCTTTCGAATAGTAATTCAATAAAATAATCATGCATGTTTTGAAATCAATACATTCGCTTCATTCGCTCACTACTACGACTTTCCACTCGCACCCTTCTATTCTATTTCAATTTCGAATTTCAATTATTAACAAACTTAAGGGAGAATTACGAATACAAATAACTAAGTCTCGCTAAACATATGCTTTCAAAGTAAGACCGAGCCGAGGATGTACAGGCATTGTTCCAATTCCCAAGTAGTGGAGATATAAGGATGTTAATCCCTCGTCACCCCCTCGAGCCAGGAGTTGGAGTTTGTTTCTAATTTTCAATTAAACCTTGATTTCAACCAGGGGCAGGGTAGATTTCAATTAATTCAATAGTGTATTTTGGTTGTCAAGAGAATCAATACATCCAAGCAAGGATTCAAGCAAAGGTTCACGCATATTTTCTTCCTCGCATTCATCCAAGATTGAGGAAGCAATGGAGATAACATTCACAACATCTTCTTCCTCAATACATCATTCAAGATCGAGGACGTGTCAAAGTCGAAGCTTACAAATCAAAGTCAATCATGGCAGTCACAATATTAAATATCCAAGGATCAAATCTCAAAAGGAGCATTCAAAAGAAAAACGCCCGCTAAGTCAAAATGGAAAATTTCATGAAAGAAAAAACAAATGACTTAGGCAAAATTTAGGGCATCCCAATGGGTCAAACTCAAGGGAATTGGTTCATGCAAAAATAAGGGATAAAAAAAATAAAGGCGAAATACAAAGGATAATCTTGTGACTGCTAAATCATCGAAGCTTCTTATCTATGCTTGAATCTTTACAACTCTTTTCATCAATGCTTAGGTCTCCACTAATGCTTCCGCTCAACGTCAAAGATGAAACGATTCTCTTACAAACAAAGCACATTCATTGTATTAAGCGAATTTTTAGGATTTGAATAAAATCAAGGAGAAAGGGTTGGGTTAAATAAATTTTGAGCCTTATATCCGTTGTTTCTTAAACCACGAACCAGGCCAAGTTACAACCTTCAAAAGTCCTAATTGAGGCAAGGTTAACTATGAAAGCATATTAAGCAGGATTTTGTTATACTGACTCCTAGGTTTGTTAAAACTATTTCTAATCACTACGCTTCTTCAAACATTCATTTCTAATCACCCAGTCCTAATTCATAACGGACTTCGATTTCAAAACTTGCATTTGCATCGCATTGAAGTTACTTCTCAAAGGGTACAACATCATCTACGAATATACACTTAGCATCGAGGAGGTCTCAAAACTGGATAGTCAAAGGCGATCATTTCTAATGAAGACTCTTGAATGAGGAAACCACGTCCAGAGGGTTTTCCTAAACATGGGCAAAACCTCAAGGATTACAGGGGCATACGATCAAACATCCTATTAACTAGGGGCATTCTCCCTTAGGATCAATCGACTTGGGTCACATCTCAAAGCAATCTCAATCGAGGCATGTCAAACATGGGAGAAATTTAAAAAAAAAATAGAACACCATGGA
The DNA here is from genome assembly GCF_029867415.1 of Vicia villosa. Taxonomy (NCBI): domain Eukaryota; kingdom Viridiplantae; phylum Streptophyta; class Magnoliopsida; order Fabales; family Fabaceae; genus Vicia; species Vicia villosa. The sequence continues at coordinate 21,028,135 of NC_081186.1, read as the reverse complement.
TAACCCTCCATATCCTGGAAATCAAGGGCATACCCTTCAATCTAAACGTCGAAGCATATGACAAGGTTATTTCCTGGTGCACTTCCTTCATAAGCATCTTTTTCCACGAAAATATTGGGGCAATGGATACCAAATCCATAAGACGCATAACAAAAGGAAAAGGCGTCTTCATGCTTTACAACCGCGTATCAATCTTTCTCCTAACTACAAAGTTCAAAAAACAGGTATTGGGAAGTCGCGCTAGCATCGCACCCCACCTCATCTAACAACCTTACAACATCAACGAACCATACACGCTTTTGGTTATCAACAACCTATCATTGGGGCATCATGCAAATACATATAAATCATGCATTACATACATTGTTTAATGCATTACACCATGCCTTGTTAGGTAGTCTTCTTTAAGACGTTATTTTCTAAGAACCTGCTCATATAGTCTTCTCTAAGACAATCATCGTCATTTCCATGAATCTTTTCAGGTAGTCTTCTTTAAGACAAATTGCGTCCTTTGCTAAGATCCTTTTCAGGTAGTCTTCTTTAGAACAGATGTTCATATACATTCCAGAAACCTTTTCAGGTAGTCTTGTAGAAGACATTATTTCGTTCCACTCGCTCAACATATGCATAAGCATAAGCATTATCACATACATCAAAACATCCAAGTCATCACTCTAGTACTAAACCGCATCACCCGACTGATGCTTCCCGGTAACCTTACCGATGCCAGTAACCACACTTAGATATTCTTCCCAATCGCCTGATCGATGCTTTCCGGTAACCTTACCGATGCCAGTAACCTTACTGAGTGCTATTTTCCAATCGCCTGATTGATGCTTTCCGGAAACCTTACTGATGATAGCTATCTTGTTGTTCATTTCACTCATAAAACATATACATACGCGTTAGTATATACATGTCATCTAGCGCATTCACAAGCTACAAAAAACCCAGTTTCCAACCCTAGTGTTGCATGCTATTGTCTCCGACCCGCGAGTCGTAAAACATTTGACATACTATCTTTTCCGACCCTCGAGTCATGAGTCTCCAAGCAAGTGAATCTTTTTCATACAGGAAAACAATCTTCTATCCAGGTAAATCTGTCCGAACCGGGGCAAGTGGATCCCATTGGTGCAGGTGAGCTTGCTAGAGCTAATGCAAGTGATCCTTTTGGGGATTAATCAAAACTACAATAGTAAGCAGGTATGGCTAACTGCGACGACTTACTAGAACTATAGCAAGTGGGTCATACCATCTATGATAGGCTTACTCCAAATATGATAGCAAGTAGGTATGGCTAACTGCGACGACTTACTGGAGCTATAGTAAGTAGGCCACACCATCTGCGATAAACTTGCTGAAACTACGATAGTAAGCAGGTATGGCTAACTGCGACGACTTACTAGAACTATAGTAAGTGGGTCATACCATCTACGATAAGCTTACTCCAACTACGATAGCAAGTATGTATGGCTAACTGCGATGACTTACTGGAGCTATAGTAAGTGGACCACACCATCTGCGATAAACTTGCTGAAACTACGATAGTAAGCAGGTATGGCTAACAGCGACGACTTACTAGAACTATAGTAAGTGGGTCATACCATCTACGATAAGCTTACTCCAATAGCAAGTAGGTATGGCTAACTGCGACGACTTACTGGAGCTATAGTAAATCTGCGATAAACTTGTTGAAACAACGATAGTAGGCAGGTATGACTAACTGCGACGACTTATTAGAACTATAGTAAGTGGGTCATACCATCTACGATAAGCTTACTCCAACTATGGTAGCAAGTAGGTATGGCTAACTGCGACGAATTACTGGAGCTATAGTAAGTGGGCCACACCATCTGCGATAAACTTGCTGAAACTACGATAGTAAGCAGGTATGACTAACTTCAACGACTTACTAGAACTATAGTAAGTGGGTCATACCATCTAAGATAAGCTTACTCCAACTATGATAGCAAGTAGGTATGGCTAACTGCGACGACTTACTAGAGCTAGTAAGTGGGCCACACCAAAAACTTGTTTCCCAACCGCTATTCCAAACTGATGACAAGAAAGTGGTCCATACCACAGAACTTGTTTCCCAACTGCTATTCCAAACTGATGACAGGGAAAATGGTCTTTACCACAAACTTGTTTCTCAACTACGACTTATTACGTTAGGCCCCGAGCAGTAATGAGTTATTTCTTATCACGTTAGTCCCCTGGCGGTGATATGAAGCTACGTCTCTTTGGTACGTTAGTCCCCCGGCGGTAACCAAGATCTATTTCTATCATGTTAGTCCCTTGGCAATGATACACAACTACGACTTATTACGTTATTCCCCGAGCAGTAATGAGTTATTTCTTATCACGTTAGTCCCCTGGCGGTGATATGAAGCTACGTCTCTTTGGTACGTTAGTCCCCTGGAAGTAACCAAAATCTACGTCTATCATGTTAGTCCCCTAGCAATGATACATAACTACGACTTATTACGTTAGTCTCCGAGCAGTATTAAGTTATGCCTTATCATGTTAGTCCCCGGGCAGTGATATAAAGCTACGCCTCTTTGCAAAAAGGGATTTATTTTCCCTAATCACAAGGTTTCTCAAACAATTCTTCAATTGGGTTTATCACGTTAGTCCCTCGGCAGTGATCTTCTTCAAAATTTCATCAATAACAAACAAGGTTCTAATTTTCTTTTCCAAAGTTACTAACCTCGACTAAAATAACTAACAATCATGCATCATTATATTAACATACCTCATTCATACATAATGCATATACATACATCGCGCTCATTTATTTTGAGAAGCTCACTGCATCATACATTACATGCATCATAACATTGCATAAAATTCAGGTTGCCTTTTCAGGCCATGCTACAATTAAAACATGTGCTTCACATTCAAAAAGAGGGGTATGTACCCTGGGTGGCATCTCTAAGCCCATCTCCTATGGAACTTTTTCCCAACAAGCGCAAAGTTCAGGGCATTTCAGTGTCCAATCATCTTCTACCTTTAGATCACGATAGGCAGACGTGCCTATCTAACTCTTCAGGTTTAAGAATATTGAACAGGGGCAGCTGTCATACCCCAAAATTTCCCCTCCTATATTCAATCAAAGGTTCCTCATTTCATCTCTAATAACTCAAGGTCCTAAGGTTTTCTCAAGTCACTCTCTTCTAATCGAGGGCCTCCTAAATTAGGGTTTGCATCTTATCAAAGGAGTTTGAACCTCTAAGGCCTCAAATGGATCTCAATATGTCTTATATTTCTCAAAAAATCTCCATGACAATTATCAAGCTTTAATCCCAAGGATTTCCCATTCAAAAGGCTCAGATGATCAATAATCGACAATGTTGACCTAAAAGTCAACTATAGTCAAAATACAGTCAAACTTCAAAAATTTTTGTCAACATCAAGTATGTGAGGTTATATCCATCATTTGATCAAAGATTGATCATGATCCATTAATAAAAACTCAGAGATGAATAAATTCAAAGGTTCCAATTAGGGTTTTTCATAGGAAAAGTCAACTCAACTTTGACTGGCCATAACTTCCACATGGAGTATCCAAAATTTCCCAACCAAAGCCTATTTTTAAGGAAATTGGATTTTCTACAACTTTGCCTCTCACATGCCAAAGCCAGAAATGCTTCATTTTGGAGATATGGTATAAAACATTACAGGTCCTCCGAAAAAGTCAACAAAAACACCTTTTAGGTCAAAGCTCATAACTTGAGCATGGAAGCTTAAATCGAGATGAAACCAAAAAGGTCATTTAGAGGACTCTTTAATCTTTCCAAAAAGTCCCAGAACACTTCCATTCGATAAAAGTTGAGAGAGATGCGTATGGTTGAAGTTGAGCAATTTTCAAGAGATGCATGAAACCCTAATTGACCAAAACTTGGATTTTTGGTTAATGGGCCTAGAATTTTTATTTCAAACATATCCATAGGCCTTTTAAATCATCTCTAATTAATTATTTTATTTTTATAATATTTATTTCATTTATTCGAATTTTAATTCATTTAAATGAAAATAAATCATATAAAATATGAAATTTTAATCAAAGATTCAATTACTAACCAAATCAAATCATCCAATCATCATAATATTGATCAAAATTTCGTGGAAGAAGATTGGAAATAGAAAAGAACCGAAATAGAAAGTTTATGTGCAAAAATTCAATCAAATTCTTAATCATCAAAGTGCAATATTTGGTTGGATTTTTCTTCACACTTGCAACCCTAAATTATTCCCTATATATATTACAAGATACACAACCTAATAGGGGACGAGAGGCTTCCTCAAGATACTCTCTCCAAACTTCCAAAATTCAAGAATTAGGGCATAAAGAAGTTTCTTGGTCCCAACGAGATGAAAAGCCAGCAGAGCCTCCTATCCTCTTTCTGAGAAGGTATAAGGTAATGCTATGGAGTTTTTAGACGTTGGTAATGCATGGATTGCACGCAGCATAAACAACATGTTTATTCATATTGGTATTTTTTTCGAATCTCTCATATTAGCGTATTTAAATGTGTTTCAATGATTCTAATGAATCTCTGAGATGGTTTAGAGCGGATTGGAGTCATGGAACTGAAGCTTTAACGCCTGATCGAAGAAGCACCATGGCTAGGGCAAAAATAATTTTGTCTTTCGTATAGCACTTTGCAGGCTCTTTTAATGAAAACGGACACCACCATCGTGTTCAGGAGGTATCAATTAGGGGATCTGGGCATTACCTTTGCACAGTTAACGCGTCATGTTTGAGTTTTGAAATTGCAGAAAAACGAAGGTTAATTCGCATGAAAATGCGTAGAGGAATCCGCAAGTAATTCCGCAGGGTTGGAGGATGAAGATGATGACCTGGAAGGTTGAAAGTTTGACCATTACGTGTGCGTGTGTGGCTGGCTGGTTCGTGAGTCCTCTCTCTCTCTCCGCACGCGTGTCAAAATTTAATGGGCCTGTCAAAAGTCTCATCCACTTTCTCTCTTCTTGATTGGATAATCAAACTGCATGTGGGGCCCAGGAGGCGTTTGGATTGAAACAGGTTCATGGAATATCTTTTCACTTATTTTGTTTTTTATTCAATATATTAACAACTAAACAATATGGCATGAGTGGTGTGGATGATGTCTGGTAATCCTTAAGACCTGGGTTCGAACCCAGGTTGCTACAATATTTTTCTTGCCTTTCCTTGTGTCTTATTCCTGCGCGCCCAGCCAATGCAAGACCATCGTACACCCCTCGATTGCTACCATCAGATATCCTACAGTCCTAATCTAACGTATACCAAGCTGAAGGTTTATCACGCACCCTCAAGGCTAATAACACGGGATCCAAGCCAGGTTTCTATACAATTCTATTTATTTATTTATTTGTTTTATCTATTTTAAATGATAATTATTTGTATATAATTTAATTAATATATTTTAATTAGGGTTAGATATATAATTAGGATATAATTATTTAGGATTATTTTCTCAATTATTTCCCCTGATTACTCGACTTAATTATTTAATTAATTTTAATTGTTAATTATAATTGCAACAACCCTAGGAAAGTTTATAAGGTGTTAGGGTTTGCCCAATCCTACTGGCCATTTGGCCAAGCATTAGGATTTTAATTTGTTATTCGTTTCGACTAAATCCATTGGTCGCGATGGGTAATAATTGATTATTTAATCATTTAATAGAATAATAAAAAATACATTTTATTTTGCTAAAAGGTTTCAACCATCTTATTGGTTGCAATGATTAGCCTATTTTTTCTCCGAAATTCGTTATTATTTATAATCGAATCTATCGATTATGAGGAATAACGATGAAGTTTAAATAATTAATTCTATAAAACATATTCATTTTCTATTCGTGGTAATTGAATCTATCGATCATAGTGGTTAGCAATCCTTCCTTCAATCCGTTAGCCGTGGTAATCAAACCTATTGATTATTGTAACTAATGGTAACAAATTAAAATCAGGGTTGTACGCCCAATCCTAAAAAACACTTCCCAAATCTAAAACGTTCAAAACACTTCAAATCAAACTACGGACTTTCATCCTTATTCAAAACTACGATAGGACATTCAAAAAGCCTTCAAACTGTCATACCCCAATTTTTGACCTAAGATACCACCTCATATCATTGCATATGCATCATTTGCATCTCTAACAAATTGCACAGCTTGTGTTTGTTACTTGTGCTCAGCAGGGTTTAATCAAGAAATCACTCATCAGTACAAGTACAAATCAATTAGGGTTTTGTTCTCCCTCCATCTCAAAAGAGTACCTGTTAGAACCACCAATATTGATTCCTCCAGTTGAAGGAAGACCATTAATCATGTACCTTACTGTGTTAGAAGAATCCATGGGCTGTATGCTTGGACAGCAAGATGAAACCGGTAAGAAGGAGCATGCCATCTATTACCTGAGTAAGAAATTCACAGACTGTGAGTCTCGTTACTCCATGCTCGAAAAAACGTGTTGTGCTTTGGCTTGGGCTTCAAAACGTCTCCGCCAATACATGATCAACAATACTACTTGGTTAATCTCCAAAATGAATCCGATCAAGTATGTCTTTGAGAAGCCTGCCTTAACAGGAAGGATTGCCCGATGGCAAATGCTGTTATCCGAATATGACATTGAATACCGTGCTCAAAAAGCAGTCAAAGGAAGCATTCTCGCCGATCATTTGGCGCATCAACCAATTAATGAATATCAATCTCTCAAGTTTGACTTTCCTGATGAAGATGTCTTGTACTTGAAAATGAAAGATTGTGACAAACCACTACCTGAAGAAGGTCCTGAGCTTGGATCAAGATGGGGCCTAATTTTTGATGGAGCAGTAAACGCTTTTGGCAATGGAATTGGGGCAATCATCATCACTCCCAAGGGTACTCATATCCCATTCTCCGCCAGATTGCTATTTGATTGCACCAACAACATCGCAGAATATGAAGCTTGTATCATGAGTCTCGAAGAAGCTATTGACTTAAGGATCAAGATCCTGGACATATATGGAGATTCAGCCCTCGTGATCAACCAAATCAAAGACAAATGGGAAACTTACCACCCTGGCTTGATTCCTTACAGAGATTATGCAAGACGTTTGTTGACTTTCTTCAACAAGGTTGAATTGCATCATATACCTCGAGATCAGAATCGAATGGCAGACGCCTTGGCTACTCTATCTTCCATGTTCAAAGTCAGTCACTGGAATGATGTGCCTAAAGTCAGAATCACGCGCCTTGAAAGGCCCGCCTATGTGTTTGCAACTGAAGCAGTCATCGATGATAAACCGTGGTTCCACGACATCAAACGCTTCCTTCAAACTCAAGAGTACCCGCTTGGGGCATCAAACAAAGATAAGAAAACTCTAAGGAGACTTTCTGGCAGTTTCTTCCTGAACAGAGATGTGCTATACAAAAGAAACTTCGACATGGTTTTGCTCAGATGTGTGGATAGACACGAAGCAGACATGTTAATGCATGAAGTGCATGAAGGGTCCTTTGGAACTCATTCAAATGGGCATGCAATGTCCAAAAAGATCTTAAGAGCAGGTTACTATTGGTTGACAATGGAATCTGATTGTTACAAACACGTGAAGAGATGTCACAAGTGCCAGATCTACGCCGATAAGATCCATGTGCCACCGACTCTACTCAACGTTCTCTCATCTCCATGGCCTTTTTCCATGTGGGGTATCGACATGATTGGAATGATCGAACCGAAAGCTTCAAACGGTCATCGTTTCATCTTGGTGGCTATTGATTACTTCACCAAATGGGTCGAAGCAGCATCTTACGCCAATGTTACAAGACAAGTGGTTGTGAGGTTTATCAAGAATAACATCATTTGCCGATATGGTGTTCCCAGCAAGATCATTACTGACAATGGTTCAAACTTGAACAACAAGATGATGAAAGAATTATGTGAGGAATTCAAGATTGAGCATCATAACTCTTCTCCTTACAGACCAAAAATGAACGGCGCTGTTGAAGCCGCCAACAAGAACATTAAGAAGATTGTCCAGAAAATGGTCGTCACTTACAAAGACTGGCATGAAATGCTGCCATTTGCTTTACATGGGTACCGTACTTCAGTGCGTACTTCGACAGGGGCAACTCCCTTTTCTCTAATATACGGCATGGAAGCTGTGCTCCCCGTAGAAGTTGAAATCCCATCAATGAGAGTCCTCATGGAGACTAAGTTATCAGAGGCTGAATGGTGTCAAAGCAGATACGATCAGTTGAACTTAATCGAAGAAAAACGTATGACTTCTCTATGCCATGGACAGTTATACCAAGCAAGGATGAAACAAGCCTTCAACAAAAAGGTTCGACCTCGTGAATTTCGAGAAGGCGACCTCGTGCTTAAAAAGATCTTGTCTTTTCAACCAGATTCTAGGGGCAAATGGTCTCCTAATTATGAAGGCCCGTATGTTGTCAAAAGAACATTTTCTGGCGGCGCCATGACTCTTGCAACCATGGATGGTGATGAACTCCCACATCCTGTGAATGCTGATGCAGTCAAGAAATACTTAGTCTAAAAAAATACAAAAGAACAGCTCGGTAAGTCGAAAACCCGCAAAGGGCGACTTAGGCAAAAATGAGCGTCTCGGTGGATTGAAAACCCGAAAAGGCGGTCCAGGCAAAAATTAGAGACAATAAACAGAAAAATTCATCCTGGTAGATTGAAAACCTGAAAGGGCAATCTAGGCAAAAATTAGGGATTCATGACAAAGTAACTGCATCAGTCCATACTTCGTCACCTGAGGAGTCTTTTTTCATCAAAGGATCTTCAAACAAATCATCGCCAAATCTGAAGCGACAAGCACAGTTGTAACTCAAAGTTGTTAGAGGGAATAGTGGTTATTGCTTTCAATGTAGCCTTTTCCGCATAATTACCATTTCCAACTTTTGTAAATACTCCATGGAATCACGCCTTTAGCTGATTTCCATCCTGTTAAATAAATTTGAGCCTTATGCCCATTTGTTTGCAATCTTTAATTTCTTTCAGCTTGCAAAATGACGCTTTAATTGTGTTATTCACTTTTGAAACAAAAAAGAAAAAAATAAGTTTTAAATGAATTTACTTCACTTTTCTTTTTCAAAATAAAAGCGAAATTTTCCTTTGAGTTGTGAACGACGGAAGGAACATCAGCAGTCGTCTCCACAGGATGAACAAAAGGATTCTCCCTGAAAAATTGTTGAGACAACGGTATTCTTGTCCCAGAAAAGAATTCTTGAAGCAATTATCCCTCGAGGTAAAAAGGGTCTTCTATCCCCAGTGAAGAAGCTCTTCTATCCCCAGTGAAGAAGGTCTTTTATCCCCAGTGACGAAGATTTTCCATCTCCAGTGAAGAGGTTCTTCCATCTCAATAAGAAAAGATGTTTATCTTCCCCAGAGAAGTTGAAAACATGCAGCACCATTCATCACCTGTGTTATCTACACCGTGTTGAAGAACATTTGCCAAGTATCTGGTTGTATTGCGACGTCGGTCCTTCTCCAGTATACACTTCATTGTCTGTCAGTATGCATGCGACATTCATGACATTCATCATTCATACATATTTGCATCATTTATGCATTCTTGCATTTTTCAATGTTTGCTTCAAAATCACTTGTTTAGGACATATCTATCCTCAAAAAAAAAAAAAAAAAAAAAAAGAAGAAAAGAAAAAAGAAGAAAAAGAAACAGGTATGGGTGTGTCATCTCTCCAAGTAGGTTGTCACCCATAAGCAGAAAGAACATCTTCTTTCTCCAGTTCCCCACTGAGATCATTCCTCGTGGAAGAAGGTTGCTTTAGTTTTCTCCTCTCAAAACAAAGGAGAAAATCCCCAGTTGAGTTCATTCCTCATGGGTACAAAGTCTTGTTTGACTGTCTCTTTCCAATTCATTCTTGGTTAGAACCCTATCTTTACCAGAAATTCAAATTCCGATTCCTCAAACAGAGTCGTGAAAAAATAGACAATAAGCAATAGCCTCGTCATCTGAGCAGCTTATGTCTCTTTCAAAAGTTTTTTCCTCTCAAGGAAATCAATCATGAAGACCATTTGACAATTAGGGCCTTATTACTGTTCACAAGGCTGAATAACCAGTAATTCCCCTAGCAAAGTCTCCAGGATCATTTTATCACTCGGCTGATAATTGATCGTGTCTTCAAAACCGCTATCACGAGGCTGGTAGTCGGAAACCTTTTTGTTCTGGTTATATTATTAAACATGTCTATCACCATGCTGATAGTCGGTAATATTAACCGAACCTTTGAAACTCTTTTACCTTGTCAAGTCTATCACCATGCTGATAGTCGGTAATACAGTTTCATACCTTTCACCTTCGCATTATTAAACAAGTCTATCCCCATGCTGATAGTCGATAATGTCGATAGGTAAGCTTTTCTTACAAAGCTATCATTCCCCGGTGAAGCATACACTTGCTTTCCCGAAAAAACGGATTCTCTTACTAAAACGGATTGAGACATCCTTCTCGATCTCTTTTCCCCAGTGGAGTCAGTTCTTGATATCCCCTCGGTAAAGATATCCTTGCATCTTTCGCAATTTTGGTATCTTAGGTCCAAAATTCGCGTCTTCTGATATTTAAGTCTCTTCCACCCTATCAAAACGAAGATTTTCAATCTTCATGTCTCAGGTTGAAGAAACTTAAATAGGGGCATCTGTCATACCCCAATTTTTGACCTAAGATACCACCTCATATCATTGCATATGCATCATTTGCATCTCTAACAAATTGCACAGCTTGTGTTTGTTACTTGTGCTCAGCAGGGTTTAATCAAGAAATCACTCATCAGTACAAGTACAAATCAATTAGGGTTTTGTTCTCCCTCCATCTCAAAAGAACTATCTTCATCAACAATCAACATTTGGTCCTCAGAGATTCATTTCAACAAGCTCAACAGCTTTGAATCGACCAAACTAGGGTTTTGACTGAAGACAGCATACTCTTGACTTTTGCTCAGGATTTGACCTAATGACTTGGGACATGATATCAAGACCCCAAGTGCATCATTTTGACCTAATCCATTGGCTCAGAACATCTCTTACACAAGGAATGATCAACAGTGAAATTTCAAATCATCAGATTAGGGTTTTGAACTATCAGGGACTAAAAATCAGGGATCACATTTGGGAAACCCTAAAAACCCCCAGGAAGTCAATCAAAGGTTTCAATCATCTTCAAATAATCCCTATGACAATATCCAATGAAGATTGTGTCTCAATTCAAGATCCACAAACATCAATTTCATCAGGTCGACAATTAGGGTTTTTGACCTAATTCACTGAACAACTGACTTTTTAATCAGGACATGGTGCCACAACTCAAACCATGGCTCAATATCCTCTAATGCTTCAATATGATTCATTCATACCATTCATTTGGTGAGGGTAGCCTATTTCATTTGAAATCTCCAGAAACGCGATTCGACTGAAAAAGTCAACTGTACAAGAACACCATTGACTTTTGAGGAATTTTGGTCAACCATGACTTTTGAAGTTTTAAATCATCAATATATAATATGAGAAGTCATTTGATCAAGAAAAATCAAGAAAATCAATCAAGAATCAAAAAGTCAAAAGTTTGACTTTCCATACTTAGAAAATTTTCTAAGTGTTTTTCATGGTTTTTTCCAAACTTTGGAGGGGAATAACTCAAAATTTCACCTACAAACTGAAAAAAACTTCCAACATGAAAGTTGTAGATTTTGATCCAATAAACAACTTTGACACATATAATTTTTTTCCATAAGATCAACCATTTAAGAGATATGGAGCTTCAAAGTTGGTATCTTATGAAAATTTCACTTAAAACTTCATTCTCTTCAAAGTTCATGGAACTTTTTCACCCATTTCCTTAAGAGACTTGAGGAAACTTTCAACTAGGATTTATAGGTGTGTAACATGAGCTTTCCAAAATGTCAAAGAGCATGAAAAAATATGGAGTGTAGCCATGGTTTTGAATTTTGACATTAGTGAACTTTTCACTTGAAATTTCAAGTCATTTTGCCAAAGTTATGAACCATTTTGCCAAATGATCCAAGTAATGATGCATAGATGCAATAATTGGAGATATTTTTCTGATTTGAGATCAGAATGGAAGAGGATAAGAAGCTAGAGTTTTAACCATGGTTTAGTCACTTTTAACCATGTGCATTAAATGTAAAGATTCCATTTTATCTTCAAATGCCAAATCACCAATTCTTGATCAACTTGCAAAGCTTTGTATTCAGAAACCTTGGCCTATAAATAGAGGTCCTTACCTCATTCAAATTCACACCAAAACCTCACAAAAGATAGGTTTCTCTCTTCTTTCTTGAATTACAAGTTTCATAAAGTTTCAAATAGTAGAAAATGCAAGTTCCATCCCTTGCAAGTTCTGACCAAAGTGATGCTTCCCACAAACCATAAACATCACATATGATGTGTTTGAACCATCCATACACCCCAAAAACACCTAAAACTCAAAATCACTACCTCACTTTCCAAATATGCATAACATGAGACTTATCATGCCAAATTTTATTTAAGCTCATTTCTGACCAAGTTAATCATCCAAACACCATCCATGTACCATATATGAACTATCCCAATCATCATCCATGATCTGAAACATCAAAATCATCAAATTCGATCCTCACACCATAGCTCTGCAGATCGGGTGCCACAAACTGATCAAAAGGTTTTCAGTTCATTCCAAGACTTCAAACATGTTCCATAAGGTCCACTAAAGGTGTTCAGATCAAGAAACAACATCTGGAATCCCTCATTTGCAGAATTCGATTTCCAGTTTTGACATTTTTAAGGTAAGCTCTCTTGAACTTCAAACTCTATCATACATGCATCATAAATGAAAAACTGCCATACTATCTTGTTTCTGCACATGCATGGATCATTAACCCTCAATCAATTGCCAATTATCTTGCACAAACACGATTTCAGATTGAATTAGGGAATTAGGGTTCTTCGTGTTCATCAGAAAATTAATGATCTTAGAGTGAAAATAAATGAAATTAAATGATACCATCATGTTCCTTGTGGAAAATCGAGCAAGATAGGCTATTCACTTGATCAAAACAATCCAGTTTTCAGAATTTTCAAATTCAAATTAGGGTTGTGTTCTTGGCGCCATATTTTTGAAACTGAAATTTGGAAATCATCTCAAAATATATTTTAATTCGTTGCAAGTATTAACAGACCACGCGCGTGGTCCAGTTGGCTAAGTTTTTGGATAATAACCTCAAGGTCACGAGTTCAACACTCCTAGGGGCCAAACCATTTTTTTTACACTATTTTTTCTTCATTTTCTTTAACAACTTTAATTAATTATTTAACCAATGAAATTAATTCATTTTTCATTCATTTTTTACACACTTCTTGTTTAACACATATATTTTAAGAATATCAAAAAAAATCATCAAAAAATATTTATTTGATACATTTTTTAATAGTTTTAAAATGACTTGTTTTTAAGTAATTTTAATACTTTTAAATATTATTTTTCATTTTATTTTCAAAGTTAATCACTTGTAAATATTTTTGGAAGCAAACCCTAATCATCTAAGTGTTAATTGAGGATAATCTTGTGTTTATCTTGATTAAATTGACTTCTTTCAAAATTCAAATCGTTTTAAAACGAGCAATCGCGTTTCTTTTCAAAAAAAACGATAAACCATTTCTTTTTGAAACTACTGATTAAATCTTTTCAAATCATCCATTGTTTTTCAAAACAGTGGGGCCTCTCGAATATTAGAGAGTGTAAGTCCCATTTCTTTTCTTTTTGTACAGTTTTCAAAACAATAAAATATTCTTCAAATAAAATCTTTTCAAAACAGTTTTCAAATCATTTCCAAAACAATAAAACTTCAAAGAAACAAAACTTTTCAATATACCACGGGCCTCCACGTAGGTATAAGTCCCAAGCCCCTTTTGTACATACCCATTCCAGTACATGAAATTAGGAATTTCATTGTACGCCTTTTGTACATATCTCAATCTGTTTTTTTTTAACTTTGAATAACAAACCAAAAATGAAGGTCTCTTTAAATCTTCCCAAAAATACCATGGGCCTCCATGTAGGTATAAGTCCCAAGCCCTTTGTAAATACTTGTTTACATAGCTTTGAATAAACTCAAAAGGGCCTCTCCCCGAGTATGAGTCCCGAGCCCCTGTGTATACAAATGGATCATGCTTACAGGTATATTTCCTTCATAAACTCCATTATATACACACACTTTGTCATATATATATAATTGTTCATACCTGTTCATGTTTGTTCATACTTGTTCATGTTTGTTCATATGTGTGATATATGTGCTTGTTCAACTTAGTACAACACTAGGTTCCCCATAGCCTCCTATTGGGCTTCGTGCAAAGAATCCCCCTAGTTTAGGTTAGGACATAGAGTATGGTTTCCCGGTGAAATCGCTCTAAGAGCTCAAACCAACTATACCATGCCTCCCCTTGGGCTTTGTACAAACGAGTGACCCTCCCATAGCCTCCTCTTGGGCTTACAATGCAAGGACCCTGGATTGTCCCTCCCATAGCCTCCTCTTGGGCTTACAATGCAAGGACCCTCGGATAGCCTCCTCTTGGGCTTCGTACAAGGACCCACGGGCTTCTTATAAGCATCCCCAATATCCAAATCAAATACCCTAGGAGATTAGACATTTTTCATCTCTATGATAGGAGTATCTCTTCTATATCATCACAAACAATCAAACAATCAAACTTTTTGCCACAAGGCTGGCTAATCAATCAAACTTTTTGCCACAAGGCTGGCTAAACAATCAAACTGTTTTACCACCGTACTGGATGATTAATCAAAGTTTTTGTCACAAGGCTGACTTCATTGAAACTTTTGCCACAAGGCTGGCTGATTAATCAAAGTTTTTGTCACAAGGCTGACTTCATTGAAACTTTTGCCACAAGGCTGGTTAAACAAAAACATCTTTATCATTCTAAGCACCCTAAGTGGCATGGCCCCGGGCTTATAATGAAAAGATTTTCAAACAAAAAACAAACAGATGTATGTGATGATATAGATTAGATACATCGAACATTTAGATGACATTTGTCTCTTTTCCTTTGCTTCCACTAGCATAAGTGGGAACTACGATTGCTCTGACTTTCTCAACATCCCTTTGAGAATACGTAGGCACAAGGTCGATCCTTGGCGAGCAAAACAAAACTTCTCCCTCAAACCATTCAAACCTTAGCACCCGTAGACCCCGAGCTACAGATGCTCTGATTCCCTCTAGGGGATATGTATGCAGAGGATCGCGATGATCTTTGCGAGCATAATCAAACAAACACCTTAGGTCCCACCTATTTCACAACAGAAACTCCACCGTAACATGGAATGAAAAAAACAAAACAAAGAAACCTATAGAGTACTATAGATACGTTGGGTGCTAATACCTTCCCTTCGTATAACCAACCCTCTTACCCAAGATCTCTCCCCACCTTTTAGGTTATTGCAGCTTTTTTCCTTTTCCTCTTTTGGAAACAATAAAAAGTTTGGTCCGTACAAAAGAAAAATCATTTTTTTGAGCACTCGAGCCCAAAGAAGGCATCAGGTGTCTCATTTAGAAAAAACAACGATTTTTCCCCGCGACAGAAAAATGGCGACTTCACTGGGGAACCATCTTTTTATTGTTTCCAAAGAAAGGGTTATTTCTATTTGTTTTGTTTTTATTTTGTTCTTGTTTGGTTCTTTGGTTCTGTTACTTATGTGGTTCTGTTACAAATGATACATTATGGACAAATCCTAACCCGGATTAAGTACACATAAGAAATTAGGTGGAGGGTATAGTCATGTGCAGGCGCACGTGAGAATCCTTCCGCTCAGTGGAGGTTCCTTGTTTGTAATATATGTTTAGCGAGTTAATTGCGAAGACATTGTTGCTTTCATTGAACTGTAGAAGCTGAGAGACTGTAGAACCCCAACCCATCCTGGCCTTATTAGGTTGTGGTGCAGAAACTATTCAGGTGAAGACTTGGATTAGTTGTCATGCGGAGAACCACACTCAGACGAGTTTTTCTTGAGAATATTGCTGGCTCATGAGTTTAATTGTGGAAAGCCGGTAATATCCGAAAGAAAAATGTAGACTCTGACGTATCAGTAGAACATGTTTTGCAGGTGATTAACTAGAACTATCCCATGTTTAGTTCTCTGACCTCATGCTCGTGACGCTGGACCTTTGAACCTGTGTGTACCATGTTTGTGTTACCATGTTTGTGTTGCCATGTTTACAGTACCATGTTTGCGTTACCATGTTCGCTTTACCATGTTTGAATATGTGGCATCCATGCATCCATGCATTCATACATCCATAAAAAATAAAAAAAATCTTTTTCCATAAAAACATGATTTTTTCCAAACAATTAGAGAATTTTCTTTGCAAACATTATAGGATTAGGTTATGGAGTGGGTAAAAAGGCATACCAAGAGGTACGGTTTCAAAGAGCCTAATGTGGAAAGACTGAAAGAGTTAGCGTCTTTTGTACAAGATCCTTCTGATTTTAGGAAAAGCCATGGAAAGCTTTTGCCTATCTTGAACACTCATGTTGATGAAGGGCTTCTCAAAACTCTGGTTCAGTTTTATGATCCCGTCTACCGGTGTTTTACCTTTCCAGACTATCAGTTGGTACCAACCTTGGAAGAATATGCCAATCTTTTGGGTATTCCTGTGTCTGACAAAATACCTTTCAATGGTTTGGAAGCCATTCCTAAGTCACCAGTCATTGCAACAGGTACCCACTTGAAGAAATCTGAAATAGAGAGTAATTGGATTACCAAAGGAAACCTTCCAGGTTTGCCTTCACAGTTTCTAATAAAAAGAGCCTTTGATTTCATCGAGACTGGTAGCATGATAGCTTTTGAAGCTGTACTAGCCTTACTCATCTATGGGTTGGTTCTGTTTCCCAATATCGACGACTTTGTTGATATCAATGCTATAAAGGTCTTTTTGAATGGAAATCCCGTTCCGACTCTGCTTGGTGACATGTATTTCTCTGTCCATCATAGGAATCACCAAGGTGGTGGAATTATTGTATGTTGTGCACCTCTGTTGTTTAAATGGATTGTTTCACACTTACCTAAGTCTCCCATTTTCACGGAAAACCGGGAAGGTTTACGTTGGTCTCAAAGACTTATGTCTCTTACTAATAATGATATTCAGTGGTATACCTTGGCTCGCTGTGGTACAGAAACCATTGAAAGTTGTGGAGAATTCGCCAACGTACCCCTCATTGGTACACAAGGAGGAATTAACTACAATCCGGTCCTAGCCCGACGACAACTCGGATATGCAAATTCAACTAAACCCATTGGCCCTACAGTGGAAAGCTACTTCTATCAGGAAGGAAATGATCCTCAAGGGTTGAAGACAAAAATGGTGAAAGCCTGGTACGACATCCGATGGAAAGAAAAAGGTGAGATAAAGAACTGTATTGCTACGAACGCCTATACCTGTTGGGTGGAGAAAAGAGCAAGGGAGTTTCAAATGCCTTATGATTATGAAAAACCCATGTTCCCTGTGGTACCTCAACGACCCAACATTCCCGCTATGGAGGAATACCAAGACACTTTGACCAAGATGAGGATAGAAAAAGACGCTTGGGAAGAAAAGTTTCGAAGAACTGATGTGGAAAATAGAAAGTTGAAGAAAAGAGTGAAAGAACATGAAGAAACTCTCTATTATCAGGATGGATGGCTCATGAACAAAGATGAGAAGATCCGTCGGAAAGATGCCGCAATCAGAAGATACATCAAAGAAAGCAAGAAAAAGCTTGAAGGCTCAACAAGCAACACTCCAACTCCTGACAATTGGAAGAATGTGGTTGACAAGCTGAGAGCTGAAAAGGCCGAGTTGAAAGCTTACTATGGGAAAGAAATCATGAAGCTCAAGCTGCACAATGCATTTGGTTCTTCGTCTGATGAAGATGTTTAAGATTTGTTTAGATTTTCATGTATCATTTGATTCTGTAAGGAGCTACGCTCCAATGTTGTAACATTTCCCATTATTTCAATAAAAGAATTGTTTGTGTTCAAATGTTTGCAAAGAAATAATCTTTAAAATGTTTGGAAAAATCATAAAATTTCTCTTTGCATACATCATTCTGCATATCGAGTCTGTTGTATAGAGTCTCATCTTTTGGATCTTTCTCCAATAGATCGTCAAGCTGTCGCGTCTCAAAGTTTCTCGACCGCGCTCGCAATCAGATCACAGATACAATACTCGTTCAAGCAGAAGAAGAGTAATGGAACACTCTGAACAAGAGAATATTGAGCTCCGTGGTACAGTGACCACTCTTCAGGAAAAATTGGAAAGTCTCACTACTCTGGTTGACTCCTTAATGGCCGCACAGAATCAGCCGCCACCACCCAACAGTCAAGCAGCGGTAACATCTGAAGTCACTACTCCAGTTTCTACAGTTGCATTCGGTATTCCATCTTTCTCTATGCCAGAAGGTTGGGGCCCGCCTTTCAGCTTTGGTACAGGTTTCCGCCATAATTTCTCTGGGGTTCAAACAACCACAACTGAAGCACCTGCTGCACAAGGTTCGGCATTTATTCCACATTCAGGGGTAACTTTTTCCCAAATCACTATGGCACTTTCTCAACCCACTATGACAGTTCCGACCCCTACGGTTCACACTGTTCCTTATGATGGCAATGAGATTTATCATGATCAAGGTGATAGCACAAATCAGCGTAACCTTGTGGAAGATCTCCAAGAACAGTTCAACAAGATTCAACTGGAAGTCAAAGCTATTCGTGGAAAAGATTTGTTTGGAAAGAATGCCCAGGAGCTATGTTTGGTTCCCAGTGTACAAATACCTTCTAAATTCAAGGTCCCTGACTTTGAGAAGTACAAAGGTAGTTCTTGTCCACAAAGCCATCTTGTGATGTATGCCAGAAAAATGTCTACTTATGCAGATAATCATCAGTTGCTTATCCATTACTTTCAAGACAGTTTGACTGGTGCCGCACTAAAATGGTACACAGGCTTGGATAGCACTAATATTCGAACATTCAATGACCTAGGTGAGGCCTTTGTCCGACAATACAAATACAACTCGGATATGGCTCCCGACAGAGATCAGCTTCGGTCCATGGCTCAGAAAGATCATGAAGCTTTCAAAGAGTATGCCCAACGATGGAGAGAAACTGCTGCTCAGATTAATCCACCGTTAAAAGAGAAAGAGATGACAGAGATCTTCTTGAATACTCTCAGTCCGTTTTATTATGAACGCATGATTGCTAGTGCTCCAAGTGATTTCACCGAAATGGTAAACATGGGGATGCGTCTAGAAGAAGGAGTCCGAACCGGACGTCTGACTAAAGAAGGTGGATCTTCAAGCGGAACCAAAAAGTTCGGAAGTGGTTTCCAAAAGAAGAAAGAACAAAGTGTTGACATGGTATCCCAAGGGAGGCCAAGAGGAAATGTCAGTCGTCAACAACAAGTTTCTGCTATTGCGCCAGTTGTTAATACAGCGCCAAATCCGGGATTCACTCCTCAGTTTCAGCAACAACAGCCTCGACAACAGGCTCAGCAGTTCAACAACAATCAGAATCGTGTGCAAAGAGCTCCACAGTTTGATCCGATTCCAATGACCTATACAGAATTGTACCCTGCTTTGATTGAAAAAGGTCTCGTTCAAACTAGAGCACCACCACCAGTACCTGAGAGACTCCCATGGTGATACAAAGCAGAGGTCTCATGCCCTTATCATCAAGGAGCACCTGGCCATGATCTTGAGCATTGCATAGCTTTGAAATACGAAGTTCAGAGGTTGGTTAGATCTAATCTTCTCTCTTTCAGAAATTTGAATCCTAATGTGCAAGCAAATCCGCTACCCAATCATGGAGGGCATGTTGTGAACATGGTGTATGGATGTCCTGGTCCATACCGAGTCTATAATATCAATTTCTCAAGAGCAGATTTGGTACAAATGCACGCCACTCTCTGTCGAGGACAGAATTTTCGCCAGCATCAATACGGTTCCTGTAGAATATGTTGTGTGGATCCTCACGGGTGTTCGATTGTGAGAAGAGATCTCCAAGTTTTGCTAGATAATGGTACTATTGAGATCTACAGAAATAGGGATGAAAATGAAGTTAACATGATAGGATGTTATCCGCATGAGCTTTTAGTCTCAGATATCAACTCGGAAATGCCTAAAGTTAACGTCATCATTCCTCATTTCAACATGCCTGAGCGCATAGAAGTTACTTACAACAAGCCAAAGGTTCCTATTGCTCCTTTGATCATTTGTCTACCTGGACCTATTCCTTATGACTCTGACAAGGCAGTTCCCTACAACTACAATGCAACAATGATAAAGGATGGGCAAGAAGTTCCTTTACCTACTCTTTCATCTGTCGTGAATATCGCCGATGTGAGTCGAGTAACAAGAAGTGGACGTGTGTATACTCCACTACCTCCAAAGCAGCCTGTTGCTCCTGCGACCGAACAAAATCATGTCAATATTCCAGTGGGAAATCCTGTGGAAACTCCTGTCAGTAATACAAACACTGATATTGGACAATCCAGTGGAACCAATGTCAATCCTGACTTTGATGAAATTTTGAAGCTTATCAAAAGAAGTGAATACAAGATTGTGGATCAGCTTATGCAGACTCCTTCAAAAATCTCAATACTTTCATTGCTGTTAAACTCAGAAGCCCACAGGGAAGCCCTGATGAAGGTCTTGGATCAGGCTTTTGTAGATCATGATGTGACTGTTGACCATTTTGGTGGGATAATAGCCAACATAACTGCTTGCAACAATTTAAGCTTCTGTGATGAAGAACTCCCCGAGGAGGGCAGAAATCACAATCTTGCTTTGCACATTTCTATGAACTGTCAGTCAGACTCTTTGTCCAATGTACTGGTAGACACTGGATCTTCCTTGAATGTTATGCCAAAGACGACTCTTGCTCGCTTGTCTTACCAAGGAATGCCTATGAAATTCAGTGGTGTAGTTGTCAAAGCATTTGATGGATCGCGAAAATCTGTTATCGGCGAAGTCAACCTTCCCATGACAATTGGTCCACATACATTTCAAATCACCTTCCAGGTCATGGACATTCAAGCTGCTTATAGCTGCCTGTTAGGACGACCATGGATCCATGAAGCAGGGGCAGTAACTTCTACGCTCCATCAAAAGTTAAAATTTGTGACAAATGGAAAATTGGTAACAATAAGTGGAGAGCAAGCCTTGATGGTGAGCCATTTATCCAATTTCTCTTTCATAAGTGCTGATGATGTGGAAGGAACGCAGTTCCAAGGTCTCTCTTTAGAAGACGAATCTTCCAAGAAGAAAGCATCAATCTCTTCTTACCAAGAGGCGGTAAAAGTAGTGAAAGATGGAACTACCACTGGCTGGGGGCAAGTTGTGATCCCAACCAAGAATGAAACCAGAGCAGGTCTCGGATGTTCACCAACATTCTCAAACTGCACCAAGAAGGATGAAACCCTTCGACCGATCAAAGAAACATTCATCAGTGGAGGATTCCTTAACCCAATTCCTCAAGAGGTCAATGTCCTTATTGAAGAATGCATCGAAGAAGGTCTCTCCGATAGTGAAGAAGAATGGAAATGTTATCTCAATGACTCGGGATACATATCTCAGGAAGAACCATATCCTCCGTCAGAGAAACCCAAAGGCAAAGAAACTGAGCCTGTTCCTGCAGAAATCTGGGACACCTTGGGACAACCAAGTGGGAAATTTGATTATATGGTGAAATATACTGCACCTGAAAGTTACAAGATTGCGATTGAGGACATCCAACCAACTGGATGGGGAGATTCCTTTGAATATGATAGTCAACCAGAAGAGGTTTATCAGCCCTGTCAATTTTCTCAGCAGCCTGAAATTACTGAAGATTTCGGATTTAATGCATCTGCCAAGGTTTATAATCCTGAAGGTGGTTATTATCACATAAATGCCATTTTTGAAGATGAAGGGGAAGATGATCCCGCAGCTGACTCAGAAAGTGTCGCTGACAATGAGTCTCTTCATCCTGAAGACTGGGAAATACATCCTGAAAATTCTGAAGATTGTGACTCGTCTTACGCTCTTCAAGAAGTAGAAGAAGATCGTTTTAACTCTACAAAGAACAAGGTTGACAAACCAGGACCTTCAAATCCTGCTCGACCAGCGGTCAATGTCAATACTGAAGATAATTCTGAGGAGAACTTTCCTGAATACATAATACACAGAGGAGTTCGTTGCTACTGGAAGGCTGTCGACGTTCCGAATGTTGTTCGCCGCTCAAAGTAATCACCTCGCTGTTATTTTGACCTCCTGCCTTGCCCAAAGCAGAGAGATGTTTTATAGGGCTTTTCTTTTAAATGTTCCGCCCAAATAACTTTGTGTATAGGGCTTTGTTTTAAAAGTTTCCCTCTTTGTCCTGCCCAAGGCAAATGAGTTTATGTTTAGGGCTTTGTTTCAAAAATGAATCATAAATAAAGTGTCATTTTGAATTCCCTACATTATATGTTTTATTTTTGCTTTTTTCTGGAAATGGTAATCCTAAAAAACCAAAATAAAAAAAACTTTTCAAAAAAATCTGCATACACTCTTGCATTCATAAATTTTCTGAAATAAATATAAATCACATGTGCAGATTTACTATTGATAAACCCATTGAATGCAATAACCCTATGCCCTCTCCCAACTTTGAGTTTCCTGTGTTCGAAGCCGAAGAAGAGGAAGAAGAAGAGATTCCGGACGAGATCTCTCGATTACTTAAGCACGAGGAAAGAGCCATTCTGCCTCACAAAGAGCCTTTAGAAAAGATCAATTTGGGTTCTGAAGAAGACAAAAAAGAAGTGACCATTGGATCGCTGCTTGATGCTGATGTCAAGAGTAAGTTGACAGACCTTCTCAAAGAATATGTTGACGTGTTTTCCTGGTCCTACCAAGACATGCCTGGGTTGGATACCAATATTGTTCAGCATTACTTGCCATTGAAGCCAGAATGTCCGCCAGTTAAGCAGAAATTGCGAAGGACTCACCCTGATATGGCTAACAAGATCAAAGTGGAAGTTCAAAAGCAACTCGACGCAGGTTTTCTAATCACCTCTGAGTATCCTCAATGGTTGGCCAACATAGTGCCAGTTCCGAAGAAAGATGGAAAAGTCAGAATGTGTGTTGACTACCGTGACTTGAACAAAGCCAGTCCCAAAGATGACTTTCCACTACCACATATCGACATGCTGGTCGATAACACCGCTAAGTTCAACGTCTTTTCCTTCATGGACGGGTTCTCCGGTTATAATCAGATTAAGATGGCTCCTGAAGACATGGAGAAGACATCTTTCATCACCCCATGGGGTACCTTTTGCTACAAAGTGATGCCGTTTGGATTAAAGAATGCAGGCGCAACTTACCAAAGGGCAATGACTACTCTCTTTCATGACATGATGCATAAAGAAATTGAAGTTTATGTGGACGACATGATAGCCAAGTCCAGCACAGAAGAAGAACATATTGAGTACCTTTTGAAGTTGTTTCAACGGTTAAGGAAATATCAGCTTCGCTTGAATCCTAACAAATGTACTTTTGGGGTTAGATCTGGAAAACTCTTGGGTTTCATTGTCAGCCAAAGAGGTATTGAAGTAGATCCCGACAAAGTCAGAGCTATTCAAGAGATGCCTGCACCAAAGACTGAAAAACAAGTAAGAGGATTTCTCGGACGATTGAACTATATCTCCAGATTTATCTCTCAAATGACTGCTACTTGTGGGCCAATTTTCAAGCTTCTCCGCAAAGATCAAGGGGTTGTATGGACTGAAGATTGCCAGAAAGCGTTCGACAGTATCAAAGAGTACCTGTTAGAACCACCAATATTGATTCCTCCAGTTGAAGGAAGACCATTAATCATGTACCTTACTGTGTTAGAAGAATCCATGGGCTGTATGCTTGGACAGCAAGATGAAACCGGTAAGAAGGAGCATGCCATCTATTACCTGAGTAAGAAATTCACAGACTGTGAGTCTCGTTACTCCATGCTCGAAAAAACGTGTTGTGCTTTGGCTTGGGCTTCAAAACGTCTCCGCCAATACATGATCAACAATACTACTTGGTTAATCTCCAAAATGGATCCGATCAAGTATGTCTTTGAGAAGCCTGCCTTAACAGGAAGGATTGCCCGATGGCAAATGCTGTTATCCGAATATGACATTGAATACCGTGCTCAAAAAGCAGTCAAAGGAAGCATTCTCGCCGATCATTTGGCGCATCAACCAATTAATGAATATCAATCTCTCAAGTTTGACTTTCCTGATGAAGATGTCTTGTACTTGAAAATGAAAGATTGTGACGAACCACTACCTGAAGAAGGTCCTGAGCTTGGATCAAGATGGGGCCTAATTTTTGATGGAGCAGTAAACGCTTTTGGCAATGGAATTGGGGCAATCATCATCACTCCCAAGGGTACTCATATCCCATTCTCCGCCAGATTGCTATTTGATTGCACCAAAAACATCGCAGAATATGAAGCTTGTATCATGGGTCTCGAAGAAGCTATTGACTTAAGGATCAAGATCCTGGACATATATGGAGATTCAGCCCTCGTGATCAACCAAATCAAAGACAAATGGGAAACTTACCACCCTGGCTTGATTCCTTACAGAGATTATGCAAGACGTCTGTTGACTTTCTTCAACAAGGTTGAATTGCATCATATACCTCGAGATCAGAATCGAATGGCAGACGCCTTGGCTACTCTATCTTCCATGTTCAAAGTCAGTCACTGGAATGATGTGCCTAAAGTCAGAATCACGCGCCTTGAAAGGCCCGCCTATGTGTTTGCAACTGAAGCAGTCATCGATGATAAACCGTGGTTCCACGACATCAAACGCTTCCTTCAAACTCAAGAGTACCCGCTTGGGGCATCAAACAAAGATAAGAAAACTCTAAGGAGACTTTCTGGCAGTTTCTTCCTGAACAGAGATGTGCTATACAAAAGAAACTTCGACATGGTTTTGCTCAGATGTGTGGATAGACACGAAGCAGACATGTTAATGCATGAAGTGCATGAAGGGTCCTTTGGAACTCATTCAAATGGGCATGCAATGTCCAAAAAGATCTTAAGAGCAGGTTACTATTGGTTGACAATGGAATCTGATTGTTACAAACACGTGAAGAGATGTCACAAGTGCCAGATCTACGCTGATAAGATCCATGTGCCACCGACTCTACTCAACGTTCTCTCATCTCCATGGCCTTTTTCCATGTGGGGTATCGACATGATTGGAATGATCGAACCGAAAGCTTCAAACGGTCATCGTTTCATCTTGGTGGCTATTAATTACTTCACCAAATGGGTCGAAGCAGTATCTTACGCCAATGTTACAAGACAAGTGGTTGTGAGGTTTATCAAGAATAACATCATTTGCCGATATGGTGTTCCCAGCAAGATCATTACTGACAATGGTTCAAACTTGAACAACAAGATGATGAAAGAATTATGTGAGGAATTCAAGATTGAGCATCATAACTCTTCTCCTTAGAGACCAAAAATGAACGGCGCTGTTGAAGCCGCCAACAAGAACATTAAGAAGATTGTCCAGAAAATGATCGTCACTTACAAAGACTGGCATGAAATGCTGCCATTTGCTTTACATGGGTACCGTACTTCAGTGCGTACTTCGACAGGGGTAACTCCCTTTTCTCTAATATACGGCATGGAAGCTGTGCTCCCCGTAGAAGTTGAAATCCCATCAATGAGAGTCCTCATGGAGACTAAGTTATCAGAGGCTGAATGGTGTCAAAGCAGATACGATCAGTTGAACTTAATCGAAGAAAAACGTATGACTTCTCTATGCCATGGACAGTTATACCAAGCAAGGATGAAACAAGCCTTCAACAAAAAGGTTCGACCTCGTGAATTTCGAGAAGGCGACCTCGTGCTTAAAAAGATCTTGTCTTTTCAACCAGATTCTAGGGGCAAATGGTCTCCTAATTATGAAGGCCCGTATGTTGTCAAAAGAACATTTTCTGGCGGCGCCATGACTCTTGCAACCATGGATGGTGATGAACTCCCACATCCTGTGAATGCTGATGCAGTCAAGAAATACTTTGTCTAAAAAAATACAAAAGAACAGCTCGGTAAGTCGAAAACCCGCAAAGGGCGACTTAGGCAAAAATGAGCGTCTCGGTGGATTGAAAACCCGAAAGGGCGGTCCAGGCAAAAATTAGAGACAATAAACAGAAAAATTCATCCTGGTAGATTGAAAACCTGAAAGGGCAATCTAGGCAAAAATTAGGGATTCATGACAAAGTAACTGCATCAGTCCATACTTCGTCACCTGAGAAGTCTTTTTTCATCAAAGGATCTTCAAACAAATCATCGCCAAATCTGAAGCGACAAGCACAGTTGTAACTCAAAGTTGTTAGAGGGAATAGTGGTTATTGCTTTCAATGTAGCCTTTTCCGCATAATTACCATTTCCAACTTTTGTAAATACTCCATGGAATCACGCCTTTAGCTGATTTCCATCCTGTTAAATAAATTTGAGCCTTATGCCCATTTGTTTGCAATCTTTAATTTCTTTCAGCTTGCAAAATGACGCTTTAATTGTGTTATTTACTTTTGAAACAAAAAAGAAAAAAATAAGTTTTAAATGAATTTACTTCACTTTTCTTTTTCAAAATAAAAGCGAAATTTTCCTTTGAGTTGTGAACGACGGAAGGAACATCAGCAGTCGTCTCCACAGGATGAACAAAAGGATTCTCCCTGAAAAATTGTTGAGACAACGGTATTCTTGTCCCAGAAAAGAATTCTTGAAGCAATTATCCCTCGAGGTAAAAAGGGTCTTCTATCCCCAGTGAAGAAGCTCTTCTATCCCCAGTGAAGAAGGTCTTTTATCCCCAGTGACGAAGATTTTCCATCTCCAGTGAAGAGGTTCTTCCATCTCAATAAGAAAAGATGTTTATCTTCCCCAGAGAAGTTGAAAACATGCAGCACCATTCATCACCTGTGTTATCTACACCGTGTTGAAGAACATTTGCCAAGTATCTGGTTGTATTGCGACGTCGGTCCTTCTCCAGTATACACTTCATTGTCTGTCAGTATTGTCAGTATGCATGCGACATTCATGACATTCATCATTCATACATATTTGCATCATTTATGCATTCTTGCATTTTTCAATGTTTGCTTCAAAATCACTTGTTTAGGACATATCTATCCTCAAAAAAAAAAAAAAAAAAAAAAAAAAGAAAAGAAAAAAGAAGAAAAAGAAACAGGTATGGGTGTGTCATCTCTCCAAGTAGGTTGTCACCCATAAGCAGAAAGAACATCTTCTTTCTCCAGTTCCCCACTGAGATCATTCCTCGTGGAAGAAGGTTGCTTTAGTTTTCTCCTCTCAAAACAAAGGAGAAAATCCCCAGTTGAGTTCATTCCTCATGGGTACAAAGTCTTGTTTGACTGTCTCTTTCCAATTCATTCTTGGTTAGAACCCTATCTTTACCAGAAATTCAAATTCCGATTCCTCAAACAGAGTCGTGAAAAAATAGACAATAAGCAATAGCCTCGTCATCTGAGCAGCTTATGTCTCTTTCAAAAGTTTTTTCCTCTCAAGGAAATCAATCATGAAGATCATTTGACAATTAGGGCCTTATTACTGTTCACAAGGCTGAATAACCAGTAATTCCCCTAGCAAAGTCTCCAGGATCATTTTATCACTCGGCTGATAATTGATCGTGTCTTCAAAACCGCTATCACGAGGCTGGTAGTCGGAAACCTTTTTGTTCTGGTTATATTATTAAACATGTCTATCACCATGCTGATAGTCGGTAATATTAACCGAACCTTTGAAACTCTTTTACCTTGTCAAGTCTATCACCATGCTGATAGTCGGTAATACAGTTTCATACCTTTCACCTTCGCATTATTAAACAAGTCTATCCCCATGCTGATAGTCGATAATGTCGATAGGTAAGCTTTTCTTACAAAGCTATCATTCCCCGGTGAAGCATACACTTGCTTTCCCGAAAAAACGGATTCTCTTACTAAAACGGATTGAGACATCCTTCTCGATCTCTTTTCCCCAGTGGAGTCAGTTCTTGATATCCCCTCGGTAAAGATATCCTTGCATCTTTCGCAATTTTGGTATCTTAGGTCCAAAATTCGCGTCTTCTGATATTTAAGTCTCTTCCACCCTATCAAAACGAAGATTTTCAATCTTCATGTCTCAGGTTGAAGAAACTTAAATAGGGGCATCTGTCATACCCCAATTTTTGACCTAAGATACCACCTCATATCATTGCATATGCATCATTTGCATCTCTAACAAATTGCACAGCTTGTGTTTGTTACTTGTGCTCAGCAGGGTTTAATCAAGAAATCACTCATCAGTACAAGTACAAATCAATTAGGGTTTTGTTCTCCCTCCATCTCAAAAGAACTATCTTCATCAACAATCAACATTTGGTCCTCAGAGATTCATTTCAACAAGCTCAACAGCTTTGAATCGACCAAACTAGGGTTTTGACTGAAGACAGCATACTCTTGACTTTTGCTCAGGATTTGACCTAATGACTTGGGACATGATATCAAGACCCCAAGTGCATCATTTTGACCTAATCCATTGGCTCAGAACATCTCTTACACAAGGAATGATCAACAGTGAAATTTCAAATCATCAGATTAGGGTTTTGAACTATCAGGGACTAAAAATCAGGGATCACATTTGGGAAACCCTAAAAACCCCCAGGAAGTCAATCAAAGGTTTCAATCATCTTCAAATAATCCCTATGACAATATCCAATGAAGATTGTGTCTCAATTCAAGATCCACAAACATCAATTTCATCAGGTCGACAATTAGGGTTTTTGACCTAATTCACTAAACAACTGACTTTTTAATCAGGACATGGTGCCACAACTCAAACCATGGCTCAATATCCTCTAATGCTTCAATATGATTCATTCATACCATTCATTTGGTGAGGGTAGCCTGTTTCATTTGAAATCTCCAGAAACGCGATTCGACTGAAAAAGTCAACTGTACAAGAACACCATTGACTTTTGAGGAATTTTGGTCAACCATGACTTTTGAAGTTTTAAATCATCAATATATAATATGAGAAGTCATTTGATCAAGAAAAATCAAGAAAATCAATCAAGAATCAAAAAGTCAAAAGTTTGACTTTCCATACTTAGAAAATTTTCTAAGTGTTTTTCATGGTTTTTTCCAAACTTTGGAGGGGAATAACTCAAAATTTCACCTACAAACTGAAAAAAACTTCCAACATGAAAGTTGTAGATTTTGATCCAATAAACAACTTTGACACATATAATTTTTTTCCATAAGATCAACCATTTAAGAGATATGGAGCTTCAAAGTTGGTATCTTATGAAAATTTCACTTAAAACTTCATTCTCTTCAAAGTTCATGGAACTTTTTCACCCATTTCCTTAAGAGACTTGAGGAAACTTTCAACTAGGATTTTGAGGTGTGTAACATGAGCTTTCCAAAATGTCAAAGAGCATGAAAAAATATGGAGTGTAGCCATGGTTTTGAATTTTGACATTAGTGAACTTTTCACTTGAAATTTCAAGTCATTTTGCCAAAGTTATGAACCATTTTGCCAAATGATCCAAGTAATGATGCATAGATGCAATAATTGGAGATATTTTTCTGATTTGAGATCAGAATGGAAGAGGATAAGAAGCTAGAGTTTTAACCATGGTTTAGTCACTTTTAACCATGTGCATTAAATGTAAAGATTCCATTTTATCTTCAAATGCCAAATCACCAATTCTTGATCAACTTGCAAAGCTTTGTATTCAGAAACCTTGGCCTATAAATAGAGGTCCTTACCTCATTCAAATTCACACCAAAACCTCACAAAAGATAGGTTTCTCTCTTCTTTCTTGAATTACAAGTTTCATAAAGTTTCAAAGAGGAGAAAATGCAAGTTCCATCCCTTGCAAGTTCTGACCAAAGTGATGCTTCCCACAAACCATAAACATCACATATGATGTGTTTGAACCATCCATACACCCCAAAAACACCTAAAACTCAAAATCACTACCTCACTTTCCAAATATGCATAACATGAGACTTATCATGCCAAATTTTATTTAAGCTCATTTCTGACCAAGTTAATCATCCAAACACCATCCATGTACCATATATGAACTATCCCAATCATCATCCATGATCTGAAACATCAAAATCATCAAATTCGATCCTCACACCATAGCTCTGCAGATCGGGTGCCACAAACTGATCAAAAGGTTTTCAGTTCATTCCAAGACTTCAAACATGTTCCATAAGGTCCACTGAAGGTGTTCAGATCAAGAAACAACATCTGGAATCCCTCATTTGCAGAATTCGATTTCCAGTTTTGACATTTTTAAGGTAAGCTCTCTTGAACTTCAAACTCTATCATACATGCATCATAAATGAAAAACTGCCATACTATCTTGTTTCTGCACATGCATGGATCATTAACCCTCAATCAATTGCCAATTATCTTGCACAAACACGATTTCAGATTGAATTAGGGAATTAGGGTTCTTCGTGTTCATCAGAAAATTAATGATCTTAGAGTGAAAATAAATGAAATTAAATGATACCATCATGTTCCTTGTGGAAAATCGAGCAAGATAGGCTATTCACTTGATCAAAACAATCCAGATTTCAGAATTTTCAAATTCAAATTAGGGTTGTGTTCTTGGCGCCATATTTTTGAAACTGAAATTTGGAAATCATCTCAAAATATATTTTAATTCGTTGCAAGTATTAACAGACCACGCGCGTGGTCCAGTTGGCTAAGTTTTTGGATAATAACCTCAAGGTCACGAGTTCAACACTCCTAGGGGCCAAACCATTTTTTTTACACTATTTTTTCTTCATTTTCTTTAACAACTTTAATTAATTATTTAACCAATGAAATTAATTCATTTTTCATTCATTTTTTACACACTTCTTGTTTAACACATATATTTTAAGAATATCAAAAAAAATCATCAAAAAATATTTATTTGATACATTTTTTAATAGTTTTAAAATGACTTGTTTTTAAGTAATTTTAATACTTTTAAATATTATTTTTCATTTGATTTTCAAAGTTAATCACTTGTAAATATTTTTTGAAGCAAACCCTAATCATCTAAGTGTTAATTGAGGATAATCTTGTGTTTATCTTGATTAAATTGACTTCTTTCAAAATTCAAATCGTTTTAAAACGAGCAATCGCGTTTCTTTTCAAAAAAAAAACGATAAACCATTTCTTTTTGAAACTACTGATTAAATCTTTTCAAATCATCCATTGTTTTTCAAAACAGTGGGGCCTCTCGAATATTAGAGAGTGTAAGTCCCATTTCTTTTCTTTTTGTACAGTTTTCAAAACAATAAAATATTCTTCAAATAAAATCTTTTCAAAACAGTTTTCAAATCATTTCCAAAACAATAAAACTTCAAAGAAACAAAACTTTTCAATATACCACGGGCCTCCACGTAGGTATAAGTCCCAAGCCCCTTTTGTACATACCCATTCCAGTACATGAAATTAGGAATTTCATTGTACGCCTTTTGTACATATCTCAATCTGTTTTTTTTTAACTTTGAATAACAAACCAAAAATGAAGGTCTCTTTAAATCTTCCCAAAAATACCATGGGCCTCCATGTAGGTATAAGTCCCAAGCCCTTTGTAAATACTTGTTTACATAGCTTTGAATAAACTCAAAAGGGCCTCTCCCCGAGTATGAGTCCCGAGCCCCTGTGTATACAAATGGATCATGCTTACAGGTATATTTCCTTCATAAACTCCATTATATACACACACTTTGTCATATATATATAATTGTTCATACCTGTTCATGTTTGTTCATACTTGTTCATGTTTGTTCATATGTGTGATATATGTGCTTGTTCAACTTAGTACAACACTAGGTTCCCCATAGCCTCCTATTGGGCTTCGTGCAAAGAATCCCCCTAGTTTAGGTTAGGACATAGAGTATGGTTTCCCGGTGAAATCGCTCTAAGAGCTCAAACCAACTATACCATGCCTCCCCTTGGGCTTTGTACAAACGAGTGACCCTCCCATAGCCTCCTCTTGGGCTTACAATGCAAGGACCCTGGATTGTCCCTCCCATAGCCTCCTCTTGGGCTTACAATGCAAGGACCCTCGGATAGCCTCCTCTTGGGCTTCGTACAAGGACCCACGGGCTTCTTATAAGCATCCCCAATATCCAAATCAAATACCCTAGGAGATTAGACATTTTTCATCTCTATGATAGGAGTATCTCTTCTATATCATCACAAACAATCAAACAATCAAACTTTTTGCCACAAGGCTGGCTAATCAATCAAACTTTTTGCCACAAGGCTGGCTAAACAATCAAACTGTTTTACCACCGTACTGGATGATTAATCAAAGTTTTTGTCACAAGGCTGACTTCATTGAAACTTTTGCCACAAGGCTGGCTGATTAATCAAAGTTTTTGTCACAAGGCTGACTTCATTGAAACTTTTGCCACAAGGCTGGTTAAACAAAAACATCTTTATCATTCTAAGCACCCTAAGTGGCATGGCCCCGGGCTTATAATGAAAAGATTTTCAAACAAAAAACAAACAGATGTATGTGATGATATAGATTAGATACATCGAACATTTAGATGACATTTGTCTCTTTTCCTTTGCTTCCACTAGCATAAGTGGGAACTACGATTGCTCTGACTTTCTCAACATCCCTTTGAGAATACGTAGGCACAAGGTCGATCCTTGGCGAGCAAAACAAAACTTCTCCCTCAAACCATTCAAACCTTAGCACCCGTAGACCCCGAGCTACAGATGCTCTGATTCCCTCTAGGGGATATGTATGCAGAGGATCGCGATGATCTTTGCGAGCATAATCAAACAAACACCTTAGGTCCCACCTATTTCACAACAGAAACTCCACCGTAACATGGAATGAAAAAAACAAAACAAAGAAACCTATAGAGTACTATAGATATGTTGGGTGCTAATACCTTCCCTTCGTATAACCAACCCTCTTACCCAAGATCTCTCCCCACCTTTTAGGTTATTGCAGCTTTTTTCCTTTTCCTCTTTTGGAAACAATAAAAAGTTTGGTCCGTACAAAAGAAAAATCATTTTTTTGAGCACTCGAGCCCAAAGAAGGTATCAGGTGTCTCATTTAGAAAAAACAACGATTTTTCCCCGCGACACAAACCATATCAAATCAAATTCTAATCTAAAGGGCGTACAACCCGTCCCCGAACTACGTTGACTCTGATTCTACATAAGGAGATACGTAGGCACTTGGCAACAAGGCGAGTCCCCCTCCTCCAAACTCTAATCATGTCAATAATTAGACTTTAACCCTATTAACTGTCTGTTACCTTTCTTTATTTCTTTGTCATAAACCTTGACCTTATAATGCAAGCCTTAGGAAAGGGTTGAGGGTGCCTAACACCTTCCCTCGACCTGAATATAGTATCTTATCCTGAATCTCTTAATTGTATAAAGGTTTCCTATTCGCCTTGGTAGAATAGGTCGCGACTCTAATAATTTAATTTTTAGGGCAGGTTGCTACAGTTGACGACTCTGCTGGGATTACACTTAATGGTGAATTACTATACTCCTATAGGTTTTGGCAGAGTTTAGGTTTGAGGCAAACTATTTAGGTTTTTGGCAAACTTTTTAGGGTTTGGCTAATTCGCCACTTTTAGTGTTTGTTTATTTTTATAAATATTTAAATTCTTATTTTATTTATTTATTTATTTACATTTCCATCTATTTACGTCAGTTAAATAAATATATATTATTAAAGATTTGCTGCTTTAATGCATTTTTTAGATTATATGCAGCCGGATTTGAGGTTAGTTCTTTAAATATTTAAATTTAATTTTATTTATTTATTTACAGCCTTGAATTACAGTAATTTAAATCTTTATTTAATTGTTGTTTTACTATATTTTTAAAATTATAAGCGGCTGGATTTCGAGGTCAGTTTTTAATATTTAAATTTAATTTAATTTATTTATTTACAGCCTTAAATTACCGTATTTTTTTTACAGTAATTTAAATATCTATTTGATTGCTTGTTTGTTTTACTGCATTTATTTAATTGCTGGTTCGTTTTATTGCATTTTTTGGGTTATATAAACTGTTTTTAAAACCTAAGTGTGGGAGTTATCCTTAAGACCAGGGGGGCTTGAATCGCCTACGAGTCTTATTGATAACTGCACTCGGAGTGGGTTGAATATCCGGATATGTCCAAAACGAGGCTTGACTTTGTTAAGGGCAGGACTGGATATTTAGCTGATCACTCCGAGAACCTACCCCAAAAATTCGAACCTCATGGATAAAATGAATTGTTCTAAAATCCGAAGAGAGAAAAAGTCTCGGAGGCTACGAACGACCCCATGAGACCCTTGTTTAGAACATACCAATGGGAAGGGTAGCCTCCCTAAGCCATCATGCCGAACCTTTGAACCTAGGACTTTTGTGCTTCTGTACTTATTATATGTTTGCAGTTTATATACTTCGAATATCTATGTGTTTCAATTGTGCAGGTATCCCTACGTGGTCCCTAGCCTGTAGGGACTCCAATTTCTAAGACCACGTCTTTCCCACGAACGGCATCATCATATATGCATTCCTTAGCCTGTGGGGATTTTATTTGTATATCCTTGTATTTTTACAAACTACGTGTCCTTCCCACGAAGGACATCTTCGTTTACGCACGTCGATTGGTCTCTCGATGGCCATGAGACTTAGTGACTGTCATGAACAGTCACCCCGTGACTGCATATGCACTTCCTAGCCCGTAGGGATTTTCCTTTTACATCTTTTCATTTTTACAATTACGTGTCCTTCCAACGAAGGTCATTTCCATTTATGCACGTCGATTGGCCTCTCGAAGGCCATGAGATTCAGTGACTGTCTTGTACGGTCACCCCGTGCTTACACCTTTTATCCCTAACTTGTAGGGATTTTATTTCTAAAAAAAATAGCGTCCTTCATACGAAGGACATCTTTATTAATGCACGTCGATTGGACTCTCGATGGCCATGCGACCTTGTGACTGTCTTGAATGGTCACCCCGCGCCTGCGTCTACGCACTCCCTAGCCTGTAGGGAGTTTCCTTTTATATCTCTGTATTTTTACAACTACGTGTCCTTCCCACAAAGGACATCTTCGTTAGCATACGTCAATTGGCCTCTCGATGGCCATGAGATATAGTGACTGTCTCGAACGGTCACTCTATGTTTCTCCTACGCACTCCCTAGCCTGTAGGGATTTTTTCTTTATGTCCATGTGTTTTACAATGACTTCGTCCTTCCTCTGAAGGACGTCCCCATTAACGCACTTCGATTGGCTTCACGATGGCCATGAGATCCAGTGACTGTCTTGAACGGTTATCCCGTGCTTATTCCCACGCACCCTCTAACTTGTAGGGTTTGGGACTTCCATTTATGCATCTTCAATCCCTAGCCTGTAGGGATTTCACTTCGCCTAATATCGTCCTTAGATAGGTTGCGTTCCACATAGAGAACCTTCCCACAAGGGACAACTTCGTAAGTACACGTTGAACGACCTCTCAAAGGTCATGAGACTTGGTGACTGTCCTGAACGGTCGCCAGCCGCTACTCTCCGCGTACCCCTTAATCTAAGGGATTCCCATTAACGGGTCATAATATCAAGCTCGCACGTATGTCATTAGGGTCTAATGTCATCCCTAAATCTTCATAAGCTATCCTTAGGATTATATATGTCGCACGTTTGCATTACATACAAGGAGCCACCATGTACAAGTCCTTTGCATGTCCGTGCATTCGCATTTTCATCCATTCATACATTTTCATTTACATTTGCATTCCTATCTTCGCCCGTATCCATACTTACCGTGCTATCCGGTTTCCTACAACTCACAAAGAAATCAAAAAGGATAATAAGATACGAAGAAAGGAGGATAAAATATCGAGAATGATCTTGGTCGTACTAAGGAAAAAAAGGATGTCTTTCACCATGCTAGCCGCATGTCCACGCCTTGTCGTAACCGGATTGTAAATGCAACCAAGATTATTGTCGAGCAAAGACTAGTTCAACAAAGAAGTTCCCTCATAGATACACTCAAGGGGTATCTAGTCATAAAGGGGTTCATCTACGAACATAGCAAACTCACAAGAACACTCTATGATAACTTGGGGGCAAGGGTCAGTCCAACTAGGGGCAACACCCTGAACGAAGATGCATAAC
Source organism: Vicia villosa (assembly GCF_029867415.1). Classification (NCBI taxonomy): domain Eukaryota; kingdom Viridiplantae; phylum Streptophyta; class Magnoliopsida; order Fabales; family Fabaceae; genus Vicia; species Vicia villosa. The sequence goes on along the minus strand of NC_081186.1, from coordinate 20,991,885 downwards.
TACGATGGAGGGAAGGCGACATGTGTTAACTCCCCACCAAGGGACAAAAGGGTCATATGTTTTCTATATCAATTTACATACTCTGAAAGCTGCAAATGGTGCGATGCTATCCTTAGGAAAATCAAAAGAGGTTCAGTCAAAAGAAACTCGTAAAGTTCCGATACGACGAAAACCCATCGCTAACAATTCATTCCCGACAGATTCGACGTGCCCAAGGAGAATTCGAGATTACCCTTCACTCCTACAATTCCATGAACTAAGGAGTAGGATATGGTCAACAGACTCACAAAGGAGATTGCCCTTAGGATTAATAGGTTTAACTTTCAAGTTGTAACTCCTACGATCACAAAAGGCTATTTGATGTAAAACGTTGTACCTTTCGAATAGTAATTCAATAAAATAATCATGCATGTTTTGAAATCAATACATTCGCTTCATTCGCTCACTACTACGACTTTCCACTCGCACCCTTCTATTCTATTTCAATTTCGAATTTCAATTATTAACAAACTTAAGGGAGAATGACGAATACAAATAACTAAGTCTCGCTAAACATATGCTTTCAGAGTAAGACCGAGCCGAGGATGTACAGGCATTGTTTCAATTCCCAAGCAGTGGAGATATAAGGATGTTAATCCCTCGTCACCCCCTCGAGCCAGGAGTTGGAGTTTGTTTCTAATTTTCAATTAAACCTTGATTTCAACCAGGGGCAGGGTAGATTTTAATTAATTCAATAGTGTATTTTGGTTGTCAAGAGAATCAATACATCCAAGAAAGGATTCAAGCAAAGGTTCACGCATATTTTCTTCCTCGCATTCATCCAAGATTGAGGAAGCAATGGAGATAACATTCACAACATCTTCTTCCTCAATACATCATTCAAGATCGAGGACGTATCAAGGTCGAAGCTTACAAATCAAAGTCAATCATGGCAGTCACAATATTCAATATCCAAGGATCAAATCTCAAAAGGAGCATTCAAAAGAAAAACGCCCACTAAGTCAAAATGGAAAATTTCGTGAAAGAAAAAACATATGACTTAAGCAAAATTTAGGGCATCCCGATGGGTCAAATTCAAGGGAATTGGTTCATGCAAAAATAAGGGATAAAAAAAATAAAGGCGGAATATGAAGAATAATCTTGTGACTGCTAAATCATCGAAGCTTCTCATCTATGCTAGGATCTTTACAACTCCTTTCATGAATGCTTGGGTCTCCACTAATGCTTCCGCTCAACGTCAAAGATGAAACAATTCTCTTACAAACAAAGCACATTTATTGTATTAAGCGAATTTTTAGGATTTGAAGAACATCAAGGAGAAAGGGTTGGGTTAAATAAATTTTGAGCCTTATATCCGTTGTTTCTTAAACCACGAACCAGGCCAAGTTACAACCTTCAAAAGTCCTAATTGAGGCAAGGTTAACTATGAAAGCATATTAAGCAGGATTTTGTTATACTGACTCCTAGGTTTGTTAAAACTATTTCTAATCACTACGCTTCTTCAAACACTCATTTCTAATCACCCAGTCCTAATTCATAACGGACTTCGATTTCAAAACTTGCATTTGCATCGCATTGAAGTTACTTCTCGAAGGGTACAACATCATCTACGAATATAAACTTAGCATCGAGGAGGTCTCGAAACTGGATAGTCAAAGGCGATCATTTCTAATGAAGACTCTTGAATGAGGAAACCACGTCCAGAGGGTTTTCCTAAACATGGGCAAAACCTCAAGGATTACAGGGGCATACGATCAAACATCCTATTAACTAGGGGCATTCTCCCTTAGGATCAATCGACTTGGGTCACATCTCAAAGCAATCTCAATCGAGGCATGTCAAACATGGGAGAAATTTAAAAAAAAAATAGAACACCATGGATAACCCTCCATATCCTGGAAATCAAGGGCATACCCTTCAATCTAAACGTCGAAGCATATGACAAGGTTATTTCCTGGTGCACTTCCCTCATAAGCATCTTTTTCCACGAAAATATTGGGGCAATGGATACCAAATCCATAAGACGCATAACAAAAGGAAAAGGCGTCTTCATGCTTTACAACCGCGTATCAATCTTTCTCCTAACTACAAAGTTCAAAAAACAGGTATTGGGAAGTCGCGCTAGCATCGCACCCCACCTCATCTAACAAACTTACAACATCAACGAACCATACACGCTTTTGGTTATCAACAACCTATCATTGGGGCATCATGCAAATACATATAAATCATGCATTACATACATTGTTTGATGCATTACACCATGCCTTGTTAGGTAGTCTTCTTTAAGACGTTATTTTCTAAGAACCTGCTCATATAGTCTTCTCTAAGACAATCATCGTCATTTCCAGGAATCTTTTCAGGTAGTCTTCTTTAAGACAAATTGCGTCCTTTGCTAAGATCCTTTTCAGGTAGTCTTCTTTAGAACAGATGTTCATATACATTCCAGAAACCTTTTCAGGTAGTCTTGTAGAAGACATTATTTCGTTCCACTCGCTCAACATATGCATAAGCATAAGCATTATCACATACATCAAAACATCCAAGTCATCACTCTAGTACTAAACCGCATCACCCGACTGATGCTTCCCGGTAACCTTACCGATGCCAGTAACCTCACTGAGATATTCTTCCCAATCGCCTGATCGATGCTTTCCGGTAACCTTACCGATGCCAGTAACCTTACTGAGTGCTATTTTCCAATCGCCTGATTGATGCTTTCCGGTAACCTTATCGATGGTAGCTACCTTGTTGTTCATTTCACTCATAAAACATATACATACGCATTAGTATATACATGTCATCTAGCGCATTCACAAGCTACAAAAAACCCAGTTTCCAACCCTAGTGTTGCATGCTGTTGTCTCCGACCCGCGAGTCGTAAAACATTTGACATACTATCTTTTCCGACCCTCGAGTCATGAGTCTCCAAGCAAGTGAATCTTTTTCATATAGGAAAACAATCTTCTATCCAGGTAAATCTGTCCGAACCGGGGCAAGTGGATCCCATTGGTGCAGGTGAGCTTGCTAGAGCTAATGCAAGTGATCCTTTTGGGGATTAATCAAAACTACAATAGTAAGCAGGTATGGCTAACTGCGACGACTTACTAGAACTATAGCAAGTGGGTCATACCATCTATGATAGGCTTACTCCAAATACGATAGCAAGTAGGTATGGCTAACTGCGACGACTTACTGGAGCTATAGTAAGTAGGTCACGCCATCTGCGATAAACTTGCTGAAACTACGATAGTAAGCAGGTATGGCTAACTGCGACGACTTACTAGAACTATAGTAAGTGGGTCATACCATCTACGATAAGCTTACTCCAACTACGATAGCATGTATGTATGACTAACTGCGATGACTTACTGGAGCTATAGTAAGTGGGCCACACCATCTGCGATAAACTTGCTGAAAATACGATAGTAAGCAGGTATGGCTAACAGCGACGACTTACTAGAACTATAGTAAGTGGGTCATACCATCTACGATAAGCTTACTCCAATAGCAAGTAGGTATGGCTAACTGCGACGACTTATTGGAGCTATAGTAAATCTGCGATAAACTTGTTGAAACAACGATAGTAGGCAGGTATGACTAACTGCGACGACTTATTAGAACTATAGTAAGTGGGTCATACCATCTACGATAAGCTTACTCCAACTATGGTAGCAAGTAGGTATGGCTAACTGCGACGACTTACTGGAGCTATAGTAAGTGGGCCACACCATCTGTGATAAACTTGCTGAAACTACGATAGTAAGCAGGTATGACTAACTTCAACGACTTACTAGAACTATAGTAAGTGGGTCATACCATCTACGATAAGCTTACTCCAACTTTGATAGCAAGTAGGTATGGCTAACTGCGACGACTTACTAGAGCTAGTAAGTGGGCCACACCAAAAACTTGTTTCCCAACCGCTATTCCAAACTGATGACAAGAAAGTGGTCCATACCACAGAACTTGTTTCCCAACTGCTATTCCAAACTGATGACAGGGAAAATGGTCTTTACCACAAACTTGTTTCCCAACTACGACTTATTACGTTAGTCCCCGAGCAGTAATGAGTTATTTCTTATCACGTTAGTCCCTTGGCGGTGATATGATGCTACGTCTCTTTGGTACGTTAGTCCCCCAGCGGTAACCAAGATCTATTTCTATCATGTTAGTCCCTTGGCAATGATACACAACTACGACTTATTACGTTAGTCCCCGAGCAGTAATGAGTTATTTCTTATCACGTTAGTCCCCTGGCGGGTGATATGAAGCTACGTCTCTTTGGTACGTTAGTCCCCTGGCAGTAACCAAAATCTACGTCTATCATGTTAGTCCCCTGGCAATGATACATAACTACGACTTATTACGTTAGTCTCCGAGCAGTATTAAGTTATGCCTTATCACGTTAGTCCCCGGGAAGTGATATAAAGCTACGCCTCTTTGCAAGAAGGGATTTATTTTCCCTAATCACAAGGTTTCTCAAACAATTCTTCAATTGGGTTTATCACGTTAGTCCCTCGGCAATGATCTTCTTCAAAATATCATCAATAACAAACAAGGTTCTACTTTTCTTTTCCAAAGTTACTAACCTCAACTAACATAACTAACAATCATGCATCATTATATTAACATACCTCATTCATACATAATGCATATACATACATCGCGTTCATTTATTTTGAGAAGCTCACTGCATCATACATTACATGCATCATAACATTGCATTAAATTCAGGTTACCTTTTCAGGCCATGCTACAATTAAAACATGTGCTTCAAATTCAAAAAGAGGGGTATGTACCCTGGGTGGCATCTCTAAGCCCATCTCCTACGGAACTTTTTCCCAACAAGCGCAAATTTCAGGCCATTTCAGTGTCCAATCATCTTCTACCTTTAGATCACGATAGGCAGACGTGCCTATCTAACTCTTCAGGTTTAAGAAAATTGAACAGGGGCAGCTGTCATACCCCAAAATTTTCCCTCCTATATTCAATCAAAGGCTCCTCATTTCATCTCTAATAACTCAAGGTCCTAAGGTTTTCTCAAGTCACTCTCTTCTAATCGAGGGCCTCCTAAATTAGGGTTTGCATCTTATCAAAGGAGTTTGAACCTCTAAGGCCTCAAATGGATCTCAATATGTCTTATATTTCTCAAAAAATTTCCATGACAATTATCAAGCTTTAATCCCAAGGATTTCCCATTCAAAAGGCTCAGATGATCAATAATCGACAATGTTGACCTAAAAGTCAACTATAGTCAAAATATAGTCAAACTTCAAGATTTTTTGTCAACATCAAGTATGTGAGGTTATATCCATCATTTGATCAAAGATTGATCATGATCCATTCATAAAAACTCAGAGATGAACAAATTCAAAGGTTCAAATTAGGGTTTTTCATAGGAAAAGTCAACTCAACTTTGAGTGGCCATAACTTCCACATGGAGTATCCAAAATTTCCCAACCAAAGCCTATTCTGAAGGAAATTGGATTTTCTACAACTTTGCCTCTCACATGCTAAAGCCAGAAATGTTTCATTTTGGAGATATGGTATAAAACATTACAGGTCCTTCGAAAAAGTCAACAAAAAGACCTTTTAGGTCAAAGCTCATAACTTGAGCATGGAAGATTAAATCGAGATGAAACCAAAAAGGTCATTTAGAGGACTCTTTAATATTTCCAAAAAGTCCCAGAACACTTCCATTCGATAAAAATTGAGAGAGATGCGTATGGTTGAAGTTGAGCAATTTTCAAGAGATGCATGAAACCCTAATTGACCAAAACTTGGATTTTTGGTTAATGGGCCTAGAATTTTGATTCCAAACATATCCATAGGCCTTTTAAATCATCTCTAATTAATTATTTTATTTTTATAATATTTATTTCATTTATTCGAATTTTAATTCATTTAAATGAAAATAAATCATATAAAATATGAAATAATAAGTTTTAATCAAAGATTCAATTACTAACCAAATCAAATCATCCAATCATCATAATATTGATCAAAATTTCGTGGAAGAGGATTGGAAATAGAAAAGAACCAAAATAGAAAGTTTATGTGCAAAAATTCAATCAAATTCTTAATCATCAAAGTGCAATATTTGGTTGGATTTTTCTTCACACTTGCAACCCTAAATTATTCCCTATATATATTACAAGGGAATATAGTATTGGAATTTAATATTATACTCCTTGAGTTTTGATGTATGCTTGTAACATGTGAAATAAATGTTGGTTAGTATTATTTACATGGTTATATAAGTGTGATGAATTCCTATAACTGTTGATTGAATCATTGTATCTTATTATACTTTCTTCATAATGATTCGTATTCTCACCCTTCTGTTTTAATGTTGCCTTCGTTTGGTGACATGCAGGTTCTGGAGTTTAGTAGCTCGTGCGTGATCTAGCCGGATATTCTTCCGTGTTTGTTGGAGATTAGGTAGTGAGTCGATGCTCTGGTCATGTAACACTGGGTAGACTAGTTATTTGAACTCATATTTCTATTCGGTTATGTATTACGTTTGATTTGAGAACCTATTATGTTACTACTTGTTGTTTGATAGGCTCTTAAGCCAAATATTCTGAATTATGTTTTAATTTATGTTGATATGATTATTGAGACTTGATCATGGTATGGGACATGGATCATTTTATGGAACACATGAGTATTTAGTAGTTTCCGCTGTGAATGCATATTCTGGATAAAGTATGATTAATTGAGAAGTGTTATTTGAAATGACCAGGTGTATCATATATTGTAAGTAAATGCTGTCGGTTTTTAAAGGCTTTTAGTTTTTGAAAACATCGATGTGACGCCCTTTTGTTATATGCATGCTTATTCTCTGATTATATGCTTATTTATTTTGGGGTATAAAAGGGGTGTTACATTAAACGCTGTAACCATTGGCCCCCATCTTCTTGGTAGACTTCTAATTATTTTCTTTACATGATCAGCTTTTGTGTATCCTTTGTTTAGAACTCTTAGACCAACAGTCAAGGTCTGAAACCTTGATAACATGGCTTCAATAGTCTCGTCATCTTCCATCTTGAAGGCTTCATAATTCTGGACTAAGGCCAGAGCTTTTGTCTCTTTAACTTGAGCATTGCCTTCATGAGTCATTTTGAGTGACTTAAATATGTCGTATGCGGTATCTCTGTTTGTGATTTTCTTGTATTCTGCATGTGAAATGGCACTTAACAGAATAGTTCTGGCTTTATGATAACTTCTGAATTCTTTCTTTTGTTTATCCGTCATGTTCTTTCTAGCTATCTTTAAACCTGCATATTCAGGATGATTGTAGCCATCTAACACAATATCCCATAGATCAGGGTCTTGTCCTAGAAAGAAACTTTTTATTCTATCTTTCCAATATTCAAAATTTTCTCCATCGAACACAGCGGGTTTTGTATAACTATTGTTGTTTAAATCATTTTCCATAGTGTTTTCCTTCTGGATCTTTTCTGACACGGTTAAGTGTTTGCACTCAAAACCAAGTGCTCTGATGCCAATTGAAGGTTGAGAAAATACTTAGAAGGGGTTGAATAAGTGATTCTTTTTTCCGTTTGAAGGAAAAATAGAAAGGACACTTTTATTTTTATCCTGGTTCACCTTCTCAATAAGGCTACCTCCAATCCACCCTCAACAAGGTGATTTGCCTCTCTCAACGAGGACTTAATCCACTATAATCAGAACCTAATTACACTTGCACGACCAATCATCGTGACTCACAATACAGTGCACGAGCCAAACTGCTGGTGACTAACAATCCTGCATAAACTAGCTGCTTGTGACTAACTGACTTCTAAGACACAACTAGTCCTGGACTTCTTGAGACTTCTGACTCAACCGAACTCTCAAGGACTCAGTTACTACGTAACTTCTGATGACAGTGTATAGGGTTGCTTCTAAAAAACTGTAATCACCACTGTGATATTTCACTAAGATTAAGTACAAAGTTATGAACTCAGAATATGAATATGAAAGTTTTTTGCTTCAGAGAGTTTTCTTCACACTTGATGATTTTTCAGAGTAATGATGTTCTCGTATGTGATTTTTGTCATTGTTTGATTCAAAAGATCATGAATATATATATATATATATATATAGCTTCAAGATTTTTTCCCGTTAACTTCAAATCTTGTACGCAACATTAAATGGTTTACGTGTTATATTAGATTTTGTTTTCTCCAAGGATTTGCATGTGGATAGCTTCTTCAATCAACCTTGGGAATTGCGCTTTTGGAGTATTCCAGTCGTTTTACTAATGATTATGTCTTTAACGGAATTATTTTGAATCAGTCTTCGTGATCTTCTATTCATCCTTGCATTTCAGCTTCTGTTATAGATGTGTTTGCAGCGGTTTGGTGCAGTATCAGAAGTTGTGTAATACGGTGAACTGACTTTTTTGAAATGTCGCGGTAAGCAAGAGTCGCCACCGACTTTTATTTTATCCAATTTATATAAAGGCTAAAATAACAGAAAAAGACCTTTTAAAAAAATTTTGAGTTCGGGGGGTAAGTTATACAAAGGGAAGGTGTAAGGCATCCTTTGCATCCATGGTTATCCACGGGCTCTTAATTGCTTAGCTCACTTTGTTTTTGAATTGTTTGAAAAGTAGGGTGTGAATAGAAATTTGAAGAAGAACTTTAGCTTGTAAATAAGCGTAATCTTTTTTAATTTGATTTTGAAAAGAGTGGGAAAAAGATTTTGAATTTAGAGCAAGCAATTAGTAGCAACTACCCTAAGTTTTGAAATTTGTTCTTTTAGCTTTTCAGGGTGAAAGGGTATATCCATACCATGAGAGGGCAGGAAGTCTTTCAATTGGATGTTTAAGGGTCATCGAGAATAATCGTTCGCCAAAAGACTGACCCTACCATAAAGAGGGCAGGTAGTCTCGGGAAAGGATATAATAGTCATTAAATTTTTTTAGGCATCATGCGAGGATACCTTAGCAATTGGGACAATCATCTTTTACCGAGGAAACTTCGAGGGACTAGATGATTTTCAATCTCTTTAGGCAACCTTGCTTTAGGTATCCTCGGAATCGAGGGACGTGACTATTTAGTACAATTAGAGGCAACAGTCAACAGATAAATAAGGCAACAAGGCAACCAGAGGGATTACCCTAAAGGTGTGTGGGTGCACAATCACGTGGTTAACTTCGATTACATTTATCTTGTAAAGTTAGTGATTCTATGTTCAATTCATGGTTTGCACTCCCTAATTTACTAACCACGCAGTTTAAAATTGTAGAAATTAGAGGCAGAAAAATATAAAGCCCTACTCTATTACAATAAACACCTGCGGGAAAGGGGAATAAAAGCAGAAAAATAAGAGGGATGAATAATTAGTTTCATTATCTTGAGCCTTGATCTTCCTTGAACCCTTGATCAGCTCTGAAAATTAAGAGGAAAATAATAGGGGTTAGTGTGTTACAGATTCATTGACTATTAACGTAAACCTTATTTTAATCAAGAGGCGAAATAAAAATAAAATGATGTTTAAACAAAGAAATTAGAAAACTTAGCTTTTTGGTTGGGTGTAGCGCGTGGCTGAAGGATCTTGGTTAACCCTGAAAATTAGGCACAAAGAAGAGAAATGTTAGTGCACGAGTGATCTAATGACAAACCTCGCAACCCTGATTAGGGCACAAGTTAACCATGGTTAATATAATAAAAAATCCTAAGTTAATTAACTATGGGTTTTTTAACCTAATTAATTTTAAGGGAAAAAAACGGCTAATCCTGATTAATTTTATGAACCCTAATTTAACTATCCTAAATTAGTTCCAATTATTTTAAAATAAATTACCCTAATTATTTTACCTAGTTTACTAATTAAAACTATTAGAAATAAAATTAATAACCTAATTATCAACTAAATTTAATTACTAAATAAAACTAATTTTATTAAAAAACTTGTTATTTTTTAAAAGGATTTTGATTTGAAAAGAAAAAAAATTTAAAAGAGTTTTTGTTTAGTTAATGAACTACTTGTTAAAAAAAAGTAAAAGAATAAAAGAAAAAGAATAAAAAGAAAAGTTGAAAAAACTTAGCGTGAATGTTCCTGTGCGTGAAGCTCTTGAGGGAGTATTTTATAGGACTTTTTGGAAAGCCCAAGATGTCCTCTACAAGCCACTTTGGAACATATTTTTCATTTGGAGATTTTATCTTGATGATATGGGCTTTGACAAAAAACTGTTTTTTGTTGACTTTCAAAAAGGACCTATAATCTCTTGATCCATATCTCTCAAATGAAGCATTTTTAGACTTGGCTTGTGAGATACAAAATTGTGGGGAATTCAATTTCCTTCAAAATGAGCTTTGGATGGAAAATTTATGATGTTCCATGTAGGAGTTATGGCTGGTCAAAGTTCAGTTGACTTTCTCCTATGAAAACCCTAATTTAGAAACTTTTTGTTTTGTTGATTTCTGATCTTTTCTTGATGAATCATGACCAATCCTTGATCAAATGATGAATGATACTTCAAAATAAGATTGTTGACAAAAAATCAGGAGTTTTGACTGTACTTCAACTACAGTTGACTTTTAGGTCAAACCAGTCGACTGTTCACTTTCTGAGCAATTGAGTGGTCAATCCTTGGAATTGAAACTTGGATTTTGTCATGGAAATAGTTTGAAACATCATAAGCCATATGAAATGCATTGGAGCCTTTGGTTCATTGGTTTTCTTCAGAGAAATCAAAAACCTAATTCCTTGAGCCATTGTTTAGGAGGATGACTGCATGCTTCCTTCTTGTGTATCTTTGAGCATTTGAAAGTCAGATGGACTGAAATATGAATAAATATGATGGGAAAATTTTGGGGTATGACAAGTTGCCTTAAGACGTGAGTATCTCTTGCATTTATCCAGCTTTGCATATTTGTCAAGTTCTGATTGTGCTGGTACTAGTACATCTTTTGAAATCAGAAATATATAATTAGAGTACCATGTTTGCTTTATATAAAATTTATTTGCTTGTTATCATCAAAACACTAAAATATGATTAGAACCAAACTATGTTCTAACATCTTTTTTAATTTCTTGTAATAACAAAACTTGTCATGATAAGAAAAGTGGGATTTTACCTCGTTATCTTCGTGGTTTGTCTGAGACATATGTTGGCTTCTTCGTTTGGGAAGTTATCATGTTTTAACTATTTGAGACATTGGTCCTCTATTTTGATGATTGATTTTCATCTTCCCTAAGGGCTTGTTGAGGTAGGTCATGTTCACTTCTATTGCGCTTTCTTTCCCTTTTCCAACCAGTGTCGCATCCATGTTATGTTATAGGTCCTTATGTATTCTCCATGCTCATGACAGATCAGCATATATTACCATATATTTGTCTTAGAAATTATGGTAGTTCATCTTTAGATGGACCGAGGAGGCAACGTCAAGCGTCATGGCGAAGGATCTGTTTAGAATTTAGTTATTAACTCACTTGCACAGGATTACCATTATTTGTAAGTTTATCATTCTGGTGTCTCTCTGTAATACGGTGAACTGACTTTATTGAAATGTCGCGGATAGCAAGAGTCGCCACCGACTTTTATTTTATCCAATTAGGATAGGCTAAAAGAACAGGAAAGACCTTTTGAAAGATTTTGAGTTCGGGGGGTAGGTTATACAAAGGGAAGGTGTAAGGCACCCTTTGCATCCATGGTTATCCATGGGCTCTTAATTGCTTAGCTCACTTGTTTATTTGAATTTGTTTGAAAAGATTTTTAATAAGAAAAAAATTTCGAAGAAGAACTTTAGCTTGTAAATAAGCGTAGTCTTTTTGAATTTGATTTCGAAAAGAGTGGGAAAAAGACTTTGAATTTGAATTGAGCAAGCAATTAAAAGTTACCTACCCTAAGTTTTGAAAGATCGTTCTTTTAGCTTTTCGGGCGAAAGGGTCTATCCATACCATGAGAGGGCAGGAAGTCTTTCAATTGGATGTTGAAGGGTCATCGAGTTATCGTTCGCCATAAGACTGTCCCTTGCCATAAAGACGACAGGTAGTCTAAGGGAAGGATATAATAGTCATTAATCTTTTTAGGCATCATGCGAGGATACCTTAGCAATTGGGACAATCATCATATTTTCCGATGCAGCATCGAGGGACGAGATGATTTTTATTCTTTAAGGCAACCTTGCTTTAGGTATCCTCGGAATCGAGGGACTTGACTATTTAGTACAATTAGAGGCAACAAGGCAACAGTAATAAGGCAACAACAGGGATATTTATCTTATAATTAGTGATCTAGATTCAGTTAATAGTCTTGCCACTCCCTATTGTTACTAACCATGGCAGAAAATAAAATAGTTAAAATCCTACACTATTACAATAAACACCTGCGGGGATGGGGGAAATTAAAAGGCGAAAATAAAACCTAACCTATTACAATAAAACCCTTATAGGGTAATAGAAAAATAAAGGTAGGAAAAGATAGGGCAATAATTAATTTGCATATCTTGAATGCCTTGATCTTCCTCGAACCCTTGATTGACTCTGTACATCTGAGAATTAAACGGAAATTAATAGGGGTAAGTGCATTACAAATTCATTGGTAATTGGGACAAACCATATTTTAATCAAAAGGCAAAAATAAAAATAAAAATTATATTTAAACAAAAGATACTTAGAAACTTAGCTTTTTGACTTGAACGCGCGTGGCTGACGGATCTTTGATTAACCCTGAAAATTTGGGTATAAAGAAGAGAAATGGTTAGTGCATTGCAGCCCTACAATAAGGGTTAGCAAAACAATAAGGATTAGAGGTTTTTTATGGTGATAAATTCTGAATCTGAACAAACCTATAAATACAATTAATGGTTAAAATTAACAAACCAAAAATTTAAATTAATTAACCTAATTAATTATAACTTAAAAATTTTAAAAGAAAACTAATTGTTAACCCTATTTAATTATTATATATAAAAAAAATTATGTTAAGAGAAAATCGAACCTTCAATTAAATGGCTATACAAATATTAAATAAAAATATAAGGTTTAAATGAAATAGTTTAATAAAAAAACAAGAGAAGAAAAAAAAAAGAATAAAAAGGGTGATTTATGCAATTAAAAATATAAAAAAAATTAAAAGGGAATCAGCTCTTATCAGGTGAGGTGAGTCTTTAGGGTGCATGATGAGCTGCGAATCCTTAGACGTTGGATCTAGTATCAGGGAGGTCTGAAGGCTGGTTGCTGGAGGTCTACCGTAGTCACGCGTGAAGTGATAACGCTGGATCTGTAGACAAGAAAATACAAGAAGATATTTGCAAAAATCTGGGTTCGAACCCAGGTTTGTACACTTTCAATCCCATGCGCTAACCAACCATGCTATGATTGTTAGTTGTTAAGAAACACAAAACAAATATTAAATATTAAAAACATGTTAATTAATGAAATTCAGAAAAGACAAGGTCAAACGTGGGGCCCCTTGGGTGGGTGATTAACGAATCAGGAAGAGAGAGAAGGAGGTTGAATTTGTTGACCAACCAATTGCATGCAGAGAGAGACATGGAATGGCTGACCGGCCAATTGGAGCGCAACACGCGTGGCTCCCCACTATTTATCATCTTCTCTAATTCTGAGCCCAGAAACAGCTACGGTTTTGCTACCGTTTAGCTATGCGAAGTTCGTAGCAATCCTGTAACCATGGCAAACGCAAGAATACGATATAAAATAAAACAAAAAGCACCCAGACTAACTAAATTGACTCTTACGAACTCATTGGTGGTGTTATTTCGATTTGAAAAGGCCTGCAGGTAGTGATACGAAACAAAAAAAAGCTTGGACCATAAGAATGGCATTTCACGATCCTCACGTGAAACCTCCCATGTAAGGGGTCAGACCTGTTCTAATTGGTGTCCTGAACATGAATACACACGTCAAATATGTTAAGGATGCATAAAAAATCAAAATCGAAATTGAAAGTTTACCAAAATCGGTGCACTTGAAGAGATGCGTTCTGAGATGCTTTGAGCTTCAGGAAGGATATGGTTATGTCCCTGGGACCTCCAAGAGGAATTTTGAACGCTTGGTTTCGTCTGGAAATTGCTGAGAAGAATTGGTGGCCGTGCCCTAGTTTTGAAAGCTTTGAAAGTTTTAGAACCCTATTTATCTTGCCCTCTCTCTCCTTTTTTCGTCCTCCCCTTGCCTTGCATTTGTTAGGAATATATAAGGGAGTGAATTAGGTTTAGTCTCTTTGCCAAGAATCAAATCAAATCCAATTTTATGAGAAAATTTGATTGGAAATTTCAATGGTTTCCTTCTTATTTTGGACAAAATCTTCCCCTAACTTGTAGCCACGAAATTGCCTTGAATATATGCCCAAGATTGATTAAAAATATAAGACTATGCATATCTTTCATATTTCTTATTACTTATTTAATTAAATTTTGAATTTATTTGAATAAATTTCAAAATAAAATAAAAATAAAATAATAGGAATGAAGAATGGCATTATGGGCCTTGGATAAGCTCGTGATCATGTTTCAAAACCAAAACTTAGGCCCATTTGTCAAAAACATCAAATTTGTTCAAATTGACTTTAGAGTGTGTTTGGATGAGGTAATTAGAAATTTTAAGGGAATTTAAAATTCAAAGCAATTCAAATGATTCAATTGAAATCCATTCATTTTAAATTATTTTGTTTGGATGAAGTATTAAGGTAATTCATTGTTAGATTTTTTTGGTTATTTTTTATAAAATATAAATTTTTTGGACCAAATTAAAAAATTGAAAAGTAGGGACCAAATTGCAATTTTAAAAAATTTGAAGGACCAAATTGTAAATTTTAAAAATTATTAAGGACCAATTTGCAATTTTTTAAAAATTTTTGGGGTCAATTTTATAATTTTGGAAAATATGAGGACCAATTTGTAATATTTGAAGAAATAATAATAACAAATACATTCTATGGAACATGAGAGGAATTTCAAATTCTTTGGTTTTTGGTGTCATTTCAAAATGATTAAATTTAACTTAGATGAAATACTTCATAAATTTCCATCATTTTAACAATTCTTCATTTTTGTATCCAAACAATGGATTTTGGTCAAATCATTTTAAATTCCCTCAAAACATTACTTTCCCTCATTATAATGCTCCATCCAAACACACTCTTAATGTATTTTCTCAATTTTTGT
The DNA here is from genome assembly GCF_029867415.1 of Vicia villosa. Lineage (NCBI taxonomy): Eukaryota > Viridiplantae > Streptophyta > Magnoliopsida > Fabales > Fabaceae > Vicia > Vicia villosa. Next base: position 20,976,742 of record NC_081186.1, on the reverse strand, counting down.
CAACTTCAACAAGTAATAACTCCCTCAATATTCATCATATGAAGATGTTCTAGGACTTTTTGGAAAGCCCAAGATGTCCTCTACCAGCCACTTTGGAACATATTTTGAATTTGAGGATTTTATCTTGATGATATGGCTCCTGACAAAAAACTACTTTTTGCGATCTTCTAGGAGGACCTGTAATATTTTGGCTCATATCTTCCAAATGGTGAATTTATGGCGTTGGCTTGTGAGAGACAAAGTTGTATAGAATTCAATTTCCTTCAAAATAGGCTTTGGATGGGAAATTTCTGATGTTCCATGTGAAAGTTATGGCTGGTCAAAGTTCGGTTGACTTTAGGTTAAAAACCCTAATTTAGAAACTTTTGAGTTTTGTTGATTTCTAAGCTTTTCTTGATGAATCATGATCAACCCTTGATCAAATTATGAATGATACTTCAAAAGGAGGATTTTGACCAAAAATCAAGAATTTTGACTGTACTTTGACCACAGTTGACTTTTAGGTCAAACCAGTCGCCTATTGATCATTTGAGCAATTGACTGAGCAATCCTATGAATCAAAGCTTGAAAATTGGCATGAGGATTATTTGAGGCATATGAGAGGCCATGGGATCTATTTGAGGTCTTAGAACTTGATTTTACTTTGAAAAGATCAAAACCCTAGTTTGAGGGTTGTTGTTTAGGAGAGGGTACAGTCTGTCAAGTCTTGAGCTTTTGTCATTCAGATGAGCTTGAATATGAAAATATGATGGGAAAATTTTGGGGTATGACACTCTCCATTCTCCAAAAGTAACCATCATCTATATTAAATGCTAGCAAGTTAGGGCTCGCATAACAACACCCTCTTTTCATCCCAAGCTTCTCAAAGAGTTTTGTATACATGATATCGCATGAGCTTCCCACGTCAATAAGGATTATTTACACGTTGAAGTTGGCCATGGCTTCCATTATCACCAAAGTAAAATTTTCATTGGGATACCACCCACCATTTCCCTATCCCCGAATTCAAGAATGTGTCCTTCTGGTTTCCTTTCACAGATCATTCCTCCCTATTTACTAAATTTCATTAGCTAGGTAATTCGTATTTTGATTATCCTTTTGGAAGGTCTCTTCTGTCATGAAATACCTCCCATAATGGATGTTATATATTGAAGTTTTCCTCTCCGATCTTTTTTTCTTCATCATTGTTGTCCTTCCTCCCTTTAATCTCAGTTACAAATTTCATTGTCTTCTTAGGGCACGCCTTCTCTCGGCGAGAGGGTCTCTTTTTTCTTGGCGGTTTATCTTGCCTTTTGTATTATGTCCTTCTTCCACGATTATCTTTTTGAACGTCCTCCTGGGTATATTGGGTTAGCCCCCTTCTTAATTAGCTCCTCAGTGGCATCTTGTGGAAACGGATTAACCTTGTCCTCTCGATCCTAGTCAATTATTTTAATGAGTAAGGGTTACTTATCCTAACCTCCTTGAAGTCCGTGTTAGCACGCTCCTTCAAAATATTTTCCCTGATTAGGGGAGTGTAAGATAAGAATCTGACTTGGGCCCCTTGGTTTCCCTTATCCTAGCATTGATAGAGGTTTGTCTCTGTCGATCGGCTATTCATTATTTTTTGATACTAGGCTCGTTTCCTCTTCTTAAATTAGGAGTTGCTTTTCATAGTTACTATAGGGTTGGACACAGTCGAGAGGTTGTTCAAACTTCGAGCCTCTTCTAACCCTAACATTTCGCAAAACATATATCATATCCTCAGTCCTTTCTTAAATATCCAACCCATCATTCGTTGCTCTTACCTCTACAACTACCTTGGTGAATTAGTCTATGTATTCCCATAGAACTTCCTTTTTCTTTTGTTGGATTATGTGAGAACGATTATTGTTGTGGATTCACTCCTACGAATAAGTGATTTTACCTTGGCTAGAAAAGGAGTTTTATCTAAGTTTGTAAGCAAGATTAAAAAAAAAAAAGTGGCATAGAAAGTGCATCACTTTTTCCTTCAATTAAACCATCTGCCCAAGGATAAAAATTGTACGGGTCATGAATTCGAGCCAACAATAGCACTTTTATATCATTTAGTTCATGGAATTTATAATATTTAATAAAGTTACTAGTTAAATTAAATTACAAATATTAAATGTCATAAAAAATAGATTTAGTTTATTTTAACTTTTTCGAAATTAAATAACTTACGTATATTGAGATACCTTTTTTTAATTAAGATACCTAAGGTAAAATTGATAAACAATTTTTTTTGAACTGGTACTATATGAACTTATAAACCCTGAGACATGACAACGAAACTGAGACATTAAGCTATAAACAGTTCCTTAGTTTTTTTCCGCCAAGTAATTTTTTATCTCAATCAAACCCCTTTCCCAAATAAACGTGCATATAGGTGAAGAAAATAGAGGTGTGCATGAATTTATAACTATAACCATATTTTAAAATTATAATACCAATTATAAATTTGGTTATGATTATATAACCAAATTTTAAAAAAAATCAATTTTGAAAAAAGATATCCAAAAATTTTTTCAAAAAAATTAATTTATTTTAAGAACTAAAATATTTGAATTTAGATAATACCCGAATTATAACCGAATCTAAAATAATTTAATAATTTAACCCGTTAATATCTATTTAATTATATTCGAATTATATGAATATATAACCAAACCATTAATAATTAAACCGGTTAATATCCATTCAATTATATCCAAATATTTAAAAGTGATTTAAATTTGATTATGAATGTAAACATCACAATCACAACCAGATATTATTTTGCACATCCTAAACAAAAGAAACAATTATGAGCTTTAAAAAGCCTAGCAAAATATCTTGGTAAATAAAACTTGAAAGAAAATTAAATGAGAAAAAAAGAGTGGTGAAGGGCTATTATGAATGGAAACGCCAAAATCTAAAACTGGTTTTAACTTCAATTCCTGCAGAGAAATAATCCCGCTCTCGCAGATTTAATTATTTTATCTAAAAGTATACCTGCTCTATAAATAAAACAACAAAGCCACCACCTATGCAGGCAGCATTACAAACAATGGTTCAGAATTTGCAAAATTTGATTGGTTTTAATTGGGAGGAAAAAACCAGCAACCTGCTGGAAATGTATGACATGTTTGATTACTGGGAGGCAAATTTGATTCCCTTTTCAATAGATGATTTGAGTTCAGACTTGAGTTTTTCGAGACCTTCTTGCTCGAAATCTGAGAGAGAACCTAAGCCCAGAATTTCCTCAACACCATTCTTCCCAATCCTCACCTGTAAAATATTTCAATATTTTAATCAATGCAATGAGTAAACAGCCGGTGAGCACGGATCGGCATTTCTATGTACACAAGTTAAAAGAAAATAGGTCCTATGCACAGGCAAACAACAAAACATAAAACAGTACAGTTGCAGTTTAGATCACCTTGGAAGCAAAGAAAGGAAGTTCACTGATGATATTGGATTGCACATATGAGCACTCAACAACATCTGGAACTCCGTTAAGACCTTTGAGGCAAGCATCAGCAAATATGGCTCCAGCATAACTGCAAGAAACATGCAAATTCTTTACATATCAATCATATGAAAACTCACCAACAAATCATTCATTATCCTTGTTTGCAGTATTACTATCAAGACTTACCGTAATAAACTATGTTTCTAGAGAATGACAATACTGTATACATGACTAAACCAAAACTTACGCCATTGACAAAGTTGCAGAACCCTTTCCAGCCTTGGCAGTCACAACTTCTGTTCCTCCATCTTGTGTCCTCCTTGTAAGTGCCTCAATGACATCAGCATCCAGATTGGCAGAAGGTGTTGCCTATATAAGGGGAAAACAGTTAATAAATCAGATACATATCAAGCATACCAACATTAGGAATCCAAAATACATGTTAGCAGTATGAAAATGTCATGTTAAAGAGTAGGAAATTACCTGAGAAAATAGTGGGAGAATAGTAACTCCTGCATGGCCTCCTATAACAGGTACATTTACATCTGCAGAAAAATCAAATGTTATATACAATAAAAAGTAAATTGATTTGCAGTAGAAAGAAATGCAAAATCAATCTTTTCCCAATCCACCACCCTCTTCTAGAAAAAACACTTTGATTATGTTGGACTTTCTTTGCAAAATTTGAAGCTTAAATAAGACTCAATACTCTAATCCTCATTTGTTTCATCTTAATGCAAATTGAAAAAAAAAAAACAGAGTAAGATATCAGTCTAATTGTGAGACAGTTACACTTTACATACCGGCAACTGGAACTCTAGCTTTCCCAGCATAGAAAGTTTTTGCCCTAACCACGTCAAGGGTTGTAACTCCAAACAATCTCTTTTCGTCATATGTCCCTGCCTTCTTGAAAACCTCAGCAGCAATGGGAACTGTGGAGTTCACAGGGTTGCTTATCATGTTAACAAGGGCCTGATTCCAAATGTAAAAATGATCAGCTTCAAATAAAAATTATAAATGATTGCAAAAACTAAAATTCCACCATGCTTAATATAAAACAGTGTGTGTATATTTACTCATTTCAATTTATTAAATACACTTAATTGGTTTCCAATTTTCCAACGTATAGACTCTATACTTACAAAGGACGTAAGAAAATCAATATGCAAACAATTCAAATTACTATTGGTCATCAAATTAAATTTTGAAATCAATGCAATACCCATAATATGTTGATTAGATAAATAGACTACCAAGTCTAAAAGTAAGTGTATGTTTTGTTTTCACTTTGGAAGAGGCAAACTCAAATCTAGAGATGTAGAATTGATTTTGAAATATTTCGTTCGTCAAAAGTAGAATTGATTATGACTTTCAGAATTGATTCCATCTGAAGGTAGGATTTCTAACTTAAGAGTCTAAACGTGATTTTTATACTGAAAATTCACTTTTCAACTCACTTTTGCATGAATGAAATGAAACATAAATCACTTTATATTTAACTTACTAGTTGGAATCAATTTTATAGAATTAATTCTTTTGGAATAAATTTCACTTTACATTTAACTCACTCTTAGTCTAAATCAATTTTATAGAATCAATTCTTTTGGAATAAATTTCACTTTACATTTAACTCACTTTTAGTCGAAATCAATTATACAGAATCAATTCTTTTAGAATAAATTAAACTGATTATTATACAAAACCAATTGCAATGAAATTCTCTCATTAGCCCAAGCTAGTATACATGTTTTCACAAAGAAAACCAAAGCAAAACACTAAAGAATCGAACAACGACAACAGACAAAGAACAACAACAAAAAGCAACTCAAGGAAAACAGAGACTCACATGGGGGCAGTACTTAGCAATAGCAGTGGCAAGTGACTTGACAATGCCAGCATTAATGTTGAAAAGATCATCACGAGTCATTCCAGGCTTTCTTGGCACACCAGCAGGAATTATAACAACATCAGCACCCTCCAAAGCTTTACCAAGCTCTTCCTCCCCAGCATACCCAGAAACCTGCAATCAAAACCAAAAAAGAAACAAAAAAACTCAATTCATATCCCAACAACATTGCACTACAGTAAAATCAGCATGCAATTGCAGAAGGTACAACGGTAGATTCTACAATGGCATAAAAAATAGAAGTTGCATCAGATCTAGAGTTACATGTAGAAAAATCAATTTAAATATAGCAGAAAACCATCAAAATCGATTGAATATAGGTAGAAAATGTACGGTACCTCAGATCTGGAGTTGATGTGGCTAACATCGGCGGCAACACCAGGGGTTCCAGCGATATCGTAAAGAGATAGGGTCGAAACAAGAGGGTTGAGCTTCATCAGAAGAGAGAGGGGCTGACCGATCCCGCCGGCAGCGCCGAGGATGGCCACCTTGCGTTCTGGGACCGGTTCGGTAGCATAGCCACGGCGGAGTAGCTGAGAGCGGCTGCGGGAGACGGCGGAGTGGATGGATCTGAAGATGGATGGCCTCATTATTCTCTCCGTTGTTGGATGCTTTTTTTTCTCTGCTTTTTGGTTGGGAAAGCTTTTCGAGAATAACGAGAGAGGTAAATGTTTGAAGTGACGATGATATCGATTCCAATTTCCAATTTATTGCGATTATTAGCGAGTGAGCACCTACAACTACAAGTTGCAACTATTTCGGGTCCGCACAAAATAATAAAAGTTGGGATGAAAAAATTAAAAAGATAATTCGTTGAAATTTAATCTATCATATAAGAAAAGTCTACCATTTTCTCATCTCTCAGCTATGCCACATCAGCCTCTCTTCTCACAAAATTCCACATCATTCTTTTCCCATTGTAGGATTGAACTCTAAACCTCCAACCTCTCATGATCTCGCAGTTACAAATTATTTACTTTCTCTGGCCATTCACATTCACAACTGCTTACAGCACTAATGACCTCATATAATGCTTCTGCCTTCCAAGCCCCTTCTGCCTTCCAAGCCCTCCACCTTCCATGTTCCAAAACACTTTTATCATTACTATATATAACCATCATACTTTCACAGTATCTATCATATTCATCAAACCTAATCGTGGAAAATTTTGGTTTATACTATTTTTTCAATTACAGCCATTCCCACGACTATTCATGTGGAAAATTTTGGTTTATACTATTTTTGCAATTACAGCCATTCCCACGATTATTCATGGACAAACCGAAATTTAACATTTTTTTCTTTCTTTTCTTGATAGAAAATATCTTTCATGTTATTTGCAGATTGAATTTGTAGTGTATCATTCTAAAGTACTAATTGGCGTTTCATGTTATTTGCAGGTTGAATTTGTAATGTATCATTCTGAAGTACCAATTGGCGTCACTCCATAGTATATGATTCGTTTTTTACATGGGTTGTTTCCAATCCCTATTTTCTATTTTTTAGTAACAATTTAAATATTGTCCTAATATGTGTTTTGGATTTTTTTCTGGTGCAGACAGTAGAAAACATCGTCTATACGATTCGTTTGAAATAAATATTCTTCTTTGACTGTCCCAAAAGTTTGAGCTGTAGAAGTAGAAATCAAGTTGGCTGGTGTCAATATACAATGGAGAATCTGCTTGAAATTACTGGGTTATGCTTGCGCAAGTTTTGTCAAAAATGTAGATATTATACTATGTAAATAACATGATATTTTATATTAATTCATAGAATGAACTTTAATTTTTTATATTTTAAGTGCAAATATTAATAAATAAATCTTAATTGATTGATTTTATGTTTGAGTGATATTTATATTAAATCTTAGTAATTATAGAAATTGTAGATATTATAATATATAAATAAGATAATATTTTATATTAATTCATAGAACTAAAGAATATTTTAGTTAGGTCAAATTAAGAAATTAAGGTTATCAATATATACAAAGTTAGTTTTATAAAATATTATTGATATTTATTTATTATAAGGTCGAACAAAACAAAAAATAAAGATAAAATATTACAAATTAAAAATGTATACATAATTTTGAAATTTATAAGAAAATAGAATCAAAGAGTAAAGAAAAAAACATTATATTTGTTTAGGTAAATAAAGAGTTTTGAAATGAAAAGACATAAATCATTTACCTATAAAAAAATTAAATATCATAATCATTTTACTTGATTGCAACTTTAATTTTTGATTTAATCTTTTTAATTTTTTGATTTAATGTGATTACAATTTTTAACTTCTTATCCATAATAATCCAAGCATTATGGTCGAATTGAACGTGGTTTTAAAGAATGGTTTGTTGAAATAATGAAGTTGCACACCTATTTTCTTGATATGGAAATAATTGGTATATTATTGCAAATTTTAATAAATAAATTTCATTGATTAATTGATTTTATCTTTGAGTGATATTTATATTAAATCTTAGTAGCTATAAAAATTATAGATATTATAATATATATAAATAACATAATATTGTATATTAATTCATATAACTAAAGAATATTTTAGTTAGGTCAAATTAAAAAAATTAAGTTTATCAATATATATATATATATATATATATATATATATATATATATATATATATATAATTTATAAAGTTAGTTTTATAAAATGTTATTGATATTTATTTATTCTAAGGTCGAACAAAAAAAATAAATATAGAATATAATAAAATATTACAAATTCAAAACATATACATAATTTTGAAATGTATAAGAAAATTGAATCAAAGAATAAAGAAAAAACAGTATATTTTTTTAGGTAAATAAAGAGTTTAGAATGAAAAGACATAAATCATTTACTTATAAAAAAGTTAAATATCATAATTATCTTTAGTAATCATTGATCGATTGATTGCAACTTTTAATTTATGAATTAATGCATGTGATTGCAACTTTTGATTTCTTATTCTTTTAGTACTTACCATATGTATATTTAAATTATTAGATTTGAGAAAATATTGTATTTTTATATCTTACAAAATTATATTGTTTTTACAATATTGTATGATTTACCTAAAAATAATATAATTTTGAATAAATATTGTACTTTTGTATGATTTACCTAAAATTATCTAACTTTTAAGATATAAAAGCCTTTTTAACGACCCACACCTTAAAATCAGTACGTTGGGAATAATTTAATTAATATAGAATCAATACATTAAAATCATATCAATTACTTACCAATATCTTAATTGGTATAAAATAAATACGTTACAAATATATTTAGTACTCCAATTATAGTGATGTTGTATCACCAAAAATTGAGTGAATCATATTATCATTAAAAATTAATAAATATAATTTATCTCACTTGATTTCCTTCAAAATCATTTAATAGAAACTTTCCAAAATAATGAATTTATCAACATAATTTTGAAACCAAATTTCATATGGTTAGAAGATTTTTAACCTCTCATTTAACAAAAGGATAAATATTATTAGATACATATTTTAATAAAATGTTTTAGGCATATCATTGCTTTTATATATTGTATCGAGTTTTTTGATAAAAAATTCATAGATATTATTATAAAAATAAAGTATATTTTCAAAATATTTAAAATACAACATGTGCCATCGTCATTCTCTGTATTGAAAAACTAACTACTATTTTCTATTTTCACTTTAATAAGATTTCTTACTAATACTACTAAATTATTTAAAATATAAAATATGAAAGTTATATATATATATATATAAATGAAAATTTTTAGAGACCCCCATTTTTAAAACCACGATTTTGGTCCCCTTTTTGAGTTTTCTAATGAAAAAGAGACAGGAATAGGGACTAATTTTGCAGAAAAAAACAAAATAGAGGGACGAAAATTGCACAGAAAACTTAAAAAAGGGACTAAAATAGTGATTTTTAAAATAGAGGGATCAAAATCAAGAAAAAGACAAAATAGGAGGATTAAAGTTGCAATTAAGCCTAAATAGTTTTATAAATAATTCCAAAACAAAAATATTTATATATAGGAATAATTAACTATTGATTCAAATATTTTATATATGGAATAATATATTTGATTTGTAAATTGAGTTTAATCAATTATATTAAATATTTATTATTAATTGTATTATATAATTTGATAGAATATTTCTTCATTATAATTTGTCAATTTAAGATTTTTGTTATTATAAAAAAATTTAATTATCATCAAATATTTTTAAACAATGTTAAAATTAATTTATTTTTGTTTCAAAAATATCATCAAAATATTGAATATTAATAGAAACATGAAGTTACTGATAAAAAAATTGAATATTAACGGGAACATGTAGTTATTAATCAAAATATTGAATATTAATAGATTTTTTTTTAATATTAATGGGTACATGAAGTTACTAATCAAAATATTGAATATTAAAGATAATATTAAATTACTGATCAAAATATTAAATGTATTGAATATTAACGGAAACATGAAGTTACTGATAAAAAATGGCATGTTGACGAGAGCATAAAGTTACTGATCAAAATATTGAATATTAACGAGAACACGAAGTTATTGATCAAACTATTGAATATTAACGGGAAAACAAAGTTATTGATCAAACTATATTGAATATTAACGGGAACATGCAGTTATTAATCAAAATATTGAATATTAACGAGAACATGAAGTTAGTAATCAAAATATTGAATATTAACGTGAGTATTAAATTACAGAGCAAAGTATATAATATTAACGGGAACATGGAGTTACTGCTAAAAATATTGAATAATAACGGAAACATGGCGTTATTAATCAAACTATTGAATATTAACAGGAACAAATTTGAAACATTAACAGAAACACGAAGTTAGTGATCAAAATAATGAATATTAATGGGAACTTGAAGTTATTGATCAAAATATTGAATTTTAACGGGAACATGAAGTTACTGAACAAAATATTGAATATCAACGAGAACACGAAGTTACTGATCAAAATGTTAAATATTAAGGGGAACATGAAGTTACTGGTCAAAATATTGAATATTAATGGGAAATGAAGTTTATTGATCAAAATATTGAATATTAGTGGGAACACGTAGTTACTGATCAAAATATTGAATATTAACGGGAGCACGGAGTTATTGATTAAAATATTAAATATTAATGGGAGCACAAAGTTAATGATCAAAATTTTGAATATTATCGAAAACATTAAGTTACTATCCAAATTTTAAAAATTAACAGGAACAAATTTTGAATATTAACGGGAACACAAAGTTACTAATCAAAATAATAAATGTTGACGGGAACACGGAGTTATTGACAAAATATTGAATATTAACGGAAACGAATTTGGAATATTAACGGGAACACGAACTTATTGATCAAAATAATGAATATTAACGGGAACAAGGAGTTACTGATCAAAATAATGAATATTAACAAGAACATGAAGTTACTGATCAAAATTTTGAAAATTAACGGGAAGAAATTTGAAATATTAACGGGAATACGAAGTTACTTATCAAAATAATGAATATTAACGGGAACATGAAGTAACTGGTCAAAGTATTTTTCTATTAATTATGCATTTTGAATGAATCATTATTATAAATGGAGTTTTTAGTGGTTTCTCATTGGCCTACAAGACATAGCTGATAGTTTGAGATTGGGCTGATAGTTTGTAGTTATAATTGAGCCAAAATAATTAATTTTCTCCTTAGCTAGCAAAAAATAATCGATTCTCCTTAGCTGATAGTTTGAGATTGGGCTAATAGTTATCACTAATTGAATTATATAATTTGATTGAATATTTCTTCATTATAATTCGTGAATTTGCGATTTTAAAACTTTTCCTTCCTTATAATTTGTTAAATAAAATATTACTATTTTTATAACTTTTTCAATTTTACCCAAAACTTAATCTTTTACTAATATCTTTTATTTTTCTCAATCACAATGCGCGAAAACTACGGGTACCCGTGCGAACGCACGGGTAAGACACTAGTTATACATACATAGTTCAAGACACTCTTTTTTAGTATTATTAATTTTGGAAATCAAATTGATAAACAATAAAAAAAAAAGTTATGTTGAAATGTGTATACGGGTAATCTTTTGGTCAAGATTGGCTTACAACTCACTAAAATCTCGATAATCGACTATAAATGGGAGAGGGGTTCACAACAGACATTGAATTTAGAGGCGTCAAAGAATAAGATGACTCGACTTTTATAAATTGTCATATATCGAGATTGTATAACCACCTCATAAATGTCTTAAGAGACATGTGTCACTAAATGAAGTTTCTAGAGCCTTCAAATCCTATGGGAATTGGTATAAAAGTTTAATGTCATATTCATTTTAGATACGGACTATTATAACCTAAAACCTCACACTTGCTTAAAACGTCACACTTACTTGAGCATCAAACTGTTTGCAAGTACCACTTCCAACGTCAGATTGAAGCAGCATGCTACTATAAATATCTACTTGATCTTCAACGAGTTCTTGAAGAAGAAGGGTTGTCAATATATCATTTAGTGTATATGTGGAAGACAACCTTTAACGTTTATGTTCTGTTCTGGAATAATTCACCTTTTCTTTATCCTTAATTCCTTCTTCTCTGTGTTTCTTCGGCTCTATGGTTTTTCTACTACTCGTTCTCCAGTTCTAGTTACAATATTTTCTTTAGGTGGCTCAGGCTTATTATTTCTTGGCAAATTGCTAGTCAACCTAGGATCTACATGTCCAATGTAAGTGGTTCCTCTTCGTAAAGCAATATTATTATCATGGCCTTTATGGTTAGGTTGAGGTTGTCCAGGGAATGATCCTCCTGGCGTGGCCTGTTCTACTTGGGAGATTTGGGTTTCCAACATCTTGTTCTTGTTCTGGGTTACCATAGAATCGACTTTGTTGCCTAATTGGGTAATCAGCTCGTTTATGTGAATGTTCTGATTCATAAATTCCTTATTCTGTTGAGTTTGAGCTGTATTGAAATTTTCCATGATCATTTCTAGATTGGACTTTTGAGGTGCAGCTTGGTTAGGATGTGTTGGTCTTTGGTTTTTGTAGCCTTGTGGTCTTTGAGGTGCAGTATTTTGAGGAAACGTAGAGTTATTGTTCTTATAAGAAAAGTTTGGGTGATTCCTCCATCATGGGTTTTAGGTGTTCGAATAAGGATTTCCTTGGGCATAGTTGGCCTGATCTAGGCTAGGTTCAGCCAAAAGACTACACTCAGGAGTAATATGTCCGGGGGTTCCACAGATTTCGCATTCGGGTTGAGCTGCAGCTACAATAGTTGTAGGGTTAATAACTAAACTTTCAATTTTTTGTGCTAGGGCATCCATTTTTGCGTTCATATGGTATAGGCCATTAACTTCGTATATACCTCCTTTTATTTCTTTCTTCTCTACTGGTGTTCGTTCAGTCCCCCATTAATAATGGTTTTGTGCCATGTCTTTTATGAGGCCACGAGCCTTGGGATATGGTTTGTTCATTAGTACACCGTCAACGGTAGCGTCTATGGTCATCTTAGTGTTGTATAGAAGTCTGTTATAAAATGTATGAATGATTAGCCATTGTTCTAATCCATGGTGTGGGCAGTCTCTTAATAAATCTTTGTATCTTTCCCAAGCATCGAAAATGGATTCACTATCTTGTTGGGTGAATCTAGTTATTTGGTTTCGAAGGACGACGGTCTTACTTGGTGGAAAGTATCTAGCAAGGAATATTTTCTTCAGGTCATTCCAAGTGGTAATTGAGTTTGCTAGAAGGGGGTCTAACCATGATCTAGCTCTATCTCTAAGGGAAAAAGGAAATAATCATAATCGTATTGCCTCGGGAGGGACACCATTGGATTTCAATGAGTCGGCTAGTTGGATGAACACTTTTAAGTGTTAGTTGGGGGTCTCTGTTGCCAGACCAGAAAACTGGTTCTGTTGCACAATTTGTAACAGAGCGGGTTTAAATTCAAAGTTATGAGCTGCTATTGCAGAGTTCACAATACCTGTATGAGGTTCTTCATTGGAAGGCAAGGCAAAATCCTTAAGCGGCTTACGGTCTTGTTCTTCTACCATTGCTCTCTTAATTCGTCAAAACAAATTTTGTGCATGTATGTATCTCTCTGGTTCAGCTATTAGGTCTACTAAAGCTCAAGTACTACAAAATCTTCACATTTACCTGAAAAAGTGTGCCTTAATCTAAACGGTGTAACAACAGGGTTACGATATTTGACATAATTGGTCTCCGACAACGGCGCCAAAAACTTGATCGCGTATATCCGCAAGTATACAGATTGTATCAGGGTCGGCCTTGGGCCAGGGCAACCAGGCCCAGGGCCTCAAAAAATCTTGTGAAGAGTAAAAAATTATAATAAATATTAAGTAATAAATAACATTTTCGCTAATAATTTAACAACTTTGCAGCCATAGTCCAGCGATAGTGGTCACTGTCATGCATTTTGTAGGTCTTAAGTTCGAGACCTATCAGGAGTATATTTTACAATTCTATCTCTTTTTAATGCTAACTAGTCTGTTGTGGCCGTGTTATTTTGTTCAATATAGATATTATTGCAGAGGTAATGTCCTAAAAATAGATGTGTAAAATTAGAAATTTCTATAGGTTGAGTCAAAGTTTGGGATATATCGATCAGTAACTTCATGTTCCCGTTAATATTCAATATTTTGATCAGTAATTCATGTTCCCGTTAATATTGAATATTTTATTCAATAACTCTTGAATTTTTTAGAAAATGTGAAGAACCCTAGAATTTCAAATTCAAATTAAATGGCTAACATGAATAATCAATCTTGTATACCTTAGGGCTTTCATTCAGCACATCAAAATAAACAATCTAGTATCAAGAAATGCAACAATAGGTGTCTAAACCATGGAGTTCAAAGTTGAGTTTTATACCTTTGAAACTGGAGATCAAAACCTGGATTAATGGAGGTCTGGAAGTGTTGTAATGATCTTGTTAGCTTCACTAAACTCCAAGGAAGTTATTGCAATGCTTGGTTTGGACTGGAAGCACCTAGATTCCTCTGTGGACCTCGACCTGCAATGATAAACAAGTGGGATATGTAGGTTTAGATTCAAGTGTTTCAGTTGGATTCTAATGCATACATAAGTGTCTATCTGATATATAAAGGTGTTTGGATGGTTAATTTGCCAAGAGTTTGCTAGAGAGGAGAGATCCAAAGTTATGGACTTCAAAGCTTAAAAATGGAGAAATTTTGCCAACTCTGATTTGAGAGAGTTTTAGAGAGGCTTGAGGGGGATTTCTGGTGTGTTTTGAAGCTTAGAAATGGTCTCTATTTATAGAGAAACATTAGGGTATGAGTATGACCTCATCGAGCCTCAAGGTTTCATAACTTTATTTTGAAGCAATGTTGCAAGATATGGTTCCAATGCATAGTACAAGCATGCTTGGAGTGGATGGATACTTTAAACATGTTGTGTATGAGCTTTAGGTTGAGTGTGTGCAGAAGGAAAAAAGTTGGGAGCTCAAGAAGAGTGGACTTTGTGATTAAAGTTGGCTTTTTCAAAATGGAAGTCTTGCCTTTAGTCTTGAAATGGAATGAATTCTTGGAAAATGCTTAAAACACTTGGATAATGGATCAAAAGCAAGTGAAATCATTTGATTATGGTGTCTTGAAAAAGTTATAGGGTCTGCAAGCAAGGATTATGCAGATTTGATTCAAAGTTTGAAACTTGGTTCTTCGTGAAATGGCTTAAAATTCAAGTGCTATGGTGCCTTCTTCTTTAATTCGATTCTCCCAAACTACACATTCTATGGAGGTGTTTGAGTAATCTTTAGAAAGATCTCACAATGCTCTTCAACTTTTGTATTTTGTTCCCCTTCATATTTGTAACACCCCGATTTTTAACAACAAGAGTGAATTTAAAAAAATGGATTGTTTCCACATCTAAATCAGTTAATGGTTTTCCTTGTGAGAAATAATGTCCCTTTTTTTTATTATTTTTTTATTTAAGAATTATATTGAATTTTATATTTAGATTGGTTTTAAGAATTCAACTAGATTTTATAAATGGAAATTAGTTAAACTAGATTAAAACTTAATAACCATACTAAGCATAAACTCGACATAGCGTCACAAGATATAAGTACGAATAGTGTTAGGAAATACAACCCATAAAGTGATAGAATAAAAGTCCCCGGCAAACACTCACGCAGGAGAACTGCCCCAGGGAGAAAATCTCGAGCCACTCATATAGAAACCCGCCATCTAGTACTAAGTGCTACTACCGTCTAGTCCCTAACTACGCTGATCTGAATCTATCGACATCCGCAATACTCCCCTGCCCCAGCTCCATAGAATCCCCTACAGGCGCTCGACAAGGTATGATCAGAGCCATCCTCGTCGTAGTCATGCTCGGAGGGATCATAATCGTCATCATCCTCTGCTCCATCTATATCATCCTCCAAGGATAGCGCGTGTGTCGGATCAAGATGAGGTAACTCGCCCACGGGAAAAATGTCACGAGGAATCATTGAGGGTAGCCCTAACAACATCTCTAAGTCTAAGGGAGGCATAGGTATATCGTGAAAGAATGGCCCCCCTCCCATGACTGGGGTATATGTGGGTCCAAGTGGGGATGGAGGGGGAATCAACAATCCATAGTGGTCAATCACTCCAGAGAGGAAGCTAGTAATGACCAAGGAAGTTGTCCTACGATGGTAGTAGTCTCTAACACGTTCCCGGAGAACGTGAGTCGTCCTGAGGCCGGGTCAAATCCCCAGGATGTGTCTGTCCAAGCTTCAGGGAAAGTAAGTTCCGTCGTCCTCGACGGCGGCATCTCGTTGTATCATGGGAGTGACATGATCTATTGGCATATTGCCCACACAAACACTGAAAGGGTCATCAATCCAAAAATAACAAATATACAAGAGCGCCAACAAGCAAAAACAGAGGATACATTATACACGGCTAGAGATCTCATTCTAACACATGTATATACACATTTATAACAATAATACACATAGCATAATTAAGACTCATTTCTAATGCAATGTCTATATGTCGATACATATGATTCCGGAATATCAATCCCTTCGCAAAGGGTCGTGGTATCGCTTCAGGATTTAGCACCACTAAGGTGATAGGTATCTACTCATCAATCAGACTCAATGATCCACTACGGGATAAGGTGGTTCCTTCTTGGACACGCACCCCGTGCCACCTCTCCGGTGTGCACCTCGTGACTCCTCTCCGGTAGCCACGTAACCATGAAATGTATGAGCATACAATTCCTTATATATGCTTATCAATCATATGGGTAACATCACCATATATAAGCACTTATCTCATGCATCAGAATTTATACAAATATATTTATATTACATTTACTCACCTTCACAATTAGTCAACTTCAAAATAAACACGTAAGAAGATACAGAGTAGATATATATATATATATATATATATATATATATATATATAATTTTATTTTTGAGAGAAGTATATAAAAATAGAGAGATGCCCTTACAGCTACGAGAGTTGTGGAATTGATGGTTTGTTTGAAATTGGTTGGCGGGTCGTGCACCTTTATCCAAAACGAACTAAATTAGAATGACTAATATAGAATAATTCGTTCGTTTGTATATTCCGTAATTATCCGATTTAATATTTTATTTATGTATTTAGTATGACCATGGTCTTATCTATAACATGTAATATTTGGAAAAAGACTTTAAAAATTAAAAGTATAATTGTAGTAAAAAGAACATACCAACAGTTCTACCATTATTATATAATTGAAAACCAAATATCTTGGTTGGTTCTAATTGTTTAATAGTAACAATAATATAACATAATCCGTATACATATATTTAAACAAGATTAGTAAACTCTTTCTAAAAATTTAATCTTATAAAAATTAATCAATAGTTTAATATAAATTTAAATATGAAAGTCATAATTTTTTTTTATATAACTTAATGCTTGTTGTACGTTAGCATAACCAAGGACTATCTTAACATAAGATTTGGAGGACTAAAAATATTTTTATTATTATTTAATAAGAGAATCATGTTGAGAAATTTTAACTGATAAAAATTATATTACTAAAATTGATCATAATCTATCTTAAGTCATCTTCATACTAGTTTTTCTTCCTATAAAAATTATTACTTAACTATACCCCACTATGCTTTACAATATTCTTATAAGGTCCATTTTAATTTATTTAAAAGACAATATACTCTATCCAAATTTGTTTGTAAAAAGAGGAAAAAGAAACAATTAATTTCTATCAAAACACTACTTGCAAATAGATAACTTATAAACATGGTAGTTCTAGTCTTTTAGAGAAGAGATTTATTTATCTTGGCCAAAGTAGTGTAGAGATTTGAAAACACAGGATGCATGTATTGTATGAGGTAGTAGTATTTAAATACTACTGTGTGAATGGTAATATCAGTAGCATTACGGCTCCACGTTTCATAAAATAGCCTTGCCGACGTAAAACCATCATTAACCATCACTTCAATTTAATTACCCTCATCATCAATATTCACCCCTAGAAGTAGATAGCAGTAGATATCCTTCCCGGTAATATATATTTTTTGTTTTACATTATAAGTGCAACTTCCGGTGTTACGTGACACTGATAAGAATGACCGAAATAATTTTTGCCGATAATAAAATTCTTTTTCGGGTTATTCTATATTGCGTTATATAAAATATCGGTCGAGAGAAATAAAATTTATCACTTTTATTATTAACTTTTTATTAATCTACTAAAAATAATTTATGTTTTCACTGATAAACTTTTGTTATGACCAGAGATTATTTTAAAATTTTAAGCGGGTAAAACTATCATTTATTGGAGAGACCGGAAATTAATTTCAAGAGAAACTATTTTTATTTTGTTTTAACTTTTTCATAAATAATTTTGTTATTCTATTACTAGAATCTCCTTATCAAACAGGGGTTGTTTTAAAAATTAAGGCGGTTAATTTTATCGAACATTAAAGAGACTGAAAACAAGAATTTTTAAGAAACTTATGTCTTGAACTACTAATAAAAATTCTAAGATTTTATTAGTATAAATACTATTTAACTATATATTTGATCAAAAATATATCATAGAGGTGAGAATATACTAAAATTTTAAAATATTAATTTATTTATAAAATTACGGGTCTTACAATACTCCCCCCCTAAAAGAGTTTCGTCCTCGAAACTACGCGTCTGCAAACAATTCTGGGTATTTCTCTCGGATTGCACTTTCAAGTTCCCAAGTTGCATCACCAGTGGCTTGGTTCCAAATTATTTTTACTAACGGAATTTCCTTATTCCTTAGCAGCTTCATTTTCCTATCCTCGATCCTGACTGGTATTGCTTCGAATGATAAGTTGTCTTTAAGCTGAATGGTGTCTGGTTTGATTACGTGAGAAGGGTCTGGAATGTACTTCCGTAGTTGTGAGACATGAAACACATCATGTATGCCAGATAAAAAGGGCGGTAATGCAATTCGGTAAGCCACGGGTCCAATTTTTGAAGTTATTTGATAGGGCCCAATAAACTTTAGAGTTAACTTACGTGTTTTGATTGCTCTCCCCACTCCCGTGGTAGGTGTGACACGGAGGAACACATGGTCTCCCTCTTCAAAATCCAACGGCCTATGTCTTTTGTCGGCGTAGCTTTTTTGACGGTCTTGTGAAGCTTTCATCTTTTCCTTAATGTTCTTAACCTTTTCTGTAGTCTGATGAACCATTTCTGGACCTACAATCATACTTTCACCATCTTGATACCAACATAATGGCGTCTGACATTTTCGCCCATATAGAGCTTCAAATGGAGCCATTCCGATGCTAGTATGAAAACTGTTGTTGTAGGTGAATTCAATTAGAGGTAGTATATCATCCCAACTCCCTCTATCATCCAGTACACATGCCCGCAGTAAATCCTCTAATGACTGATTCGTTCGTTCTGTTTGTCCATCTGTTTGTGGGTGATATGCCGAACTTAATCGTAGCTTTGTTCCAAGCGCCTCATGTAAAGCACCCCAAAAATGTGACGTGAACTTTGGGTCTCGATCTGACACGATGCTAGAAGGTACCCCATGTAGTTTAACAATCTCAGAAATGTAAATTTCTGTTAACTTGGCTACGTTATAGGTTGTTCTCACCGATAGGAAATGAGAAGACTTGGTCAAACGGTCGACAATTACCCAAATAGAGTCATGCATCCTTCGAGTTTTTGGCAATCCAGTGATAAAATCCATTGAAATGCTATCCCACTTCCACTCAGGAACATCTAAAGATTGCAACATTCCCGCTGGTCTTTGGTGTTCCACTTTTGCTTTTTGGCAAGTCAATCATGACGCTACATAATCTGCCACCTCCTTCATCTTTATACATCTTTGTTGCTCCAGGGTGAATGCTAAGTTTGCTCTTGTGAGCTTCCTCTAAAATTAGCTTCCTTATCCCCGCAACATTGGATACACAGATTCTTTCGTTGCACCTTAAGATGTTATCGGGTCCTACTTTGAAACCGGGTGCTTTTCCTTGTACCATCAATTCTCTTTTCTCTTCCAATAGTGGATTGTTCTGATAGTTCCGAATATCTTCTAAAAGTCCATTAGAGATTTTAATCATCCCACAGTGAAGTGTTCCTTGGCCCAATTTTATGTCTAGGTGCATGTCTCTGAATGTTTCCCACAGTTCTTGTTGTTTGGCCATCAATGATGCTGTTGCAAGGACACCTTTTCTACTTAATGCATCTGCCACCACATTTGCTTTTCCTGGATGATATTGTAATGTGAAATCATAGTCTTTCAAGGTTTCCATCCACCTCCTTTGTCTCATGTTTAATTCCTTCTGATCAAACAAATACTTCAAACTCTTATGATTGCTGAATAATGTGAACGTGCACCCATAGAGATAATGACGCCAAATCTTTAGCGCAAAAACCACAGTCGCAAGCTCCAAATCATGAGTGGGATAATTTCTTTCGTGAGTCTTCAATTGTCTCGAAGCATATGCTACCGCCTTTCGGTTTTGCATCAGCACACACCCCAATCCTTGATGAGATGCATCGCAATAAACTTCGTATAGCTCCTCAGGTTGCGGCAGGACCAGAATAGGCGACGTTGTAAGTTTCTTCTTTAACAATTGAAAGTTGGCTTCACACTTCTCAGTCCAGGCAAAAGGTTGATCCTTTCTAGTTAGTTGAGTCAATGGAGCTGCTATCTTTGCGAATCCCTCAATGAATCGTCGGTAGTATCCGGCCAATCCTACGAAACTCCTCATATTAGTGACTGTCTGAGGCTGTTTCCATGCGAGCACGATTTCAATCTTCGTTGGATCTACAACAATTCCTTCCTTTGATATGACGTGTCCTAAGAAATTTACCTTTTCTAGCCAGAATTCACATTTGGACGGATTAGCATATAACTTCTTTTCACGCAGGATTTGTAACACTTGACGTAGATGCTCTTCATGTTCCTTTTTACTTCGAGATTAAACATGGATATCATTAATGAATACAACAACGAATTTGTCTAGAAATGGGTGGAAAAATCGGTTCATGTAATCCATAAAAATAGCAGGTGCATTAGTCACTCCAAACGACATGACTAGGTACTCATAATGTCCATAACGAGTCCTGAATGCAGTCTTTGGTATGTCTTCTTCTCTTACTTTAATTTGATGATAGCCGGACTTCAAATCAATCTTAGAAAATACAGATGCTCCTTTAAGTTGATCCATCAAGTCGTCAATGCGAGGTAAGGGGTATCGATTCTTCATAGTCACTTTGTTAAGTTGCCTGTAGTCCACACATAGTCGGGAACGCCCGTCTTTTTTCTTTACCAAAAGTACTGGAGCTCCCCATGGGGAAACACTTTGCCTGATTAGTCCTTTCTCCATCAAGTCTTCCAATTGTTCTTTAAGTTCTTGGAGTTCCTTTGGTGTCATTCGATATGGTGCAATGGAAATGGGTCCAGTTCCCGGGTGTAAGTCAATGAAGAATTCAATGTCTCTTACAGGTGGTAAACCGGGAATCGCGTTGGGAAACACATCAAGAAAGTCTTGAGTAACTAACATGTCTTCAATCTTGAATTCGGAAATCACTTTCGTATTAGAAAGTATTGAAAGGTCAAAAGATCCATTCTTTAGAGAACCCTTGAGTTGGTTAGCTGATAGATATTTGATAACCCCGGGCTCAGGCAAAATAACCAACTTCCGAGCACAATCTAACATAACATAATGAAATGACATCCAATCCATTCCGAGAATAATCTCGAGAGATTGTAGGGGTAAACAAATTAGGTTAACTAGGAATTCTCTCTCTTGAACCACTACTTTACATAATAAACATGCAGTGTTCACAGTTAGAACCTTAGCAAGGGTAGACACTACCAAGTCGAAAGGTAATGGGGTTACTATCATTTTCAGTCGATCAACGCAATCTTGGGATATGAATGAATGCGTTGCCCCAGAATCAAAAAGTGCAGTTAAAATGGTACCTTCAATTTCGCAATTCCCCTGGATCAAGTTGTTGGTCAGAGATTTTCCCTCTTCACCCATGCAATACACTCTCCCTTAAGCAGTTGGTCGGGCGGTTCTAACAGCATTAACAGCTAACTCTGCTTTTGGAGTTCTGCAATCCTTCGCCATATGACCCCGTTTGTTACATTTGAAGCAGGTAGGACCCCTATTAGGGCATTCATTCGCATAATGCCCACCTTCACCACATTGGTAACAACGTACCCCTGGGGCAGCTTGAGTTCCTCCTCCTTTCGTGTTATGATTTTCTGTTTGTTGAGGTCCTCGGTTATTATAGTATGGTCGTTGGTATGGCCGCATCTGTTGTTTATTACGTCCTTGATTATGAAAATTTTGACGATTAGGTCCTCCAGAGTTCTGGACCGCCCCGTGATTTGTCCTCTTATTCTTCATTTCCTCCACTTCTCTGCATTTCTCCACCAATGGTTGAAAACATTGTATCCCTAAGGGTACCACTGAGTCTTGTAGTTCGTACTTGAGTCCTTCTTGGAAACGGTGACACATGTAGACTTCATCCACTCCTTCCCTGAAGAATCGAAAATATCTGGATAAGGTCTCAAACTTGGCGGCATATTCTCCTACAGTCATACCCCCTTGTCGAAGTTTCAGAAAATCGTCTCCCAATTTGGTCCTCGCACTTATGGGAAAGTATTTGTCTAGTAACTTTGTCTTAAAGGCTTCCCAATTCACTTCTTCATGTGCGCCCTCCATCATCAATCTAGTGCTTCTCCACCAATACTCTGCATCGCCTAAGAGAAGATACGTGGCATACAACACCCTTGCCCTTGGAGGACAATTGATTACCTCGAAGATCTTTTCAATTTCTTGTAACCATAAGTCAGCCTTCTCGGGAGTAACATCTCCTTGGAATTTAGGTGGATCGTGGCGGCGAAACTCGGTTAATCCTCTTGATTCTGCGGCTCTTATCTCTCTGTCCCGCTTCTCCAAATCTCGAAGGTTCTTAAGCAGTTTGAGCGGTGACAGCGGCTGCCATATTGGCAATAACTTGGGCCATTTGATCCAACTGATGGTTGTTAGTATTGTCACGTCGTGGAGGCATTGTTTTCCTACAACACCAACACCCAATTAGAATTCTCCTTACCTGTTTCAAGAGAACTTCCAATATCTTACTCCTAAATAATGAGTGGATGTCAATTCTTAACTACCCTAAAAATGTGGATATAAGTTCTAAATTTTCCCAAGCATGCAATTATTTTAGAGTACTAAACTCTCGGTCCTCAGATAACCTAAGCTCTGATACCATAATGTAACACCCCGATTTTTAACAACAAGAGTGAATTTAAAAAAATGGATTGTTTCCACATCTAAATCAGTTAATGGTTTTCCTTGTGAGAAATAGTGTCCCTTTTTTTATTATTTTTTTTATTTAAGAATTATATTGAATTTTATATTTAGATTGGTTTTAAGAATTCAACTAGATTTTATAAATGGAAATTAGTTAAACTAGATGAAAACTTAATAACCATACTAAGCATAAACTCGACATAGCGTCACAAGATATAAGTACGAATAGTGTTAGGAAATACAACCCATAAAGTGATAGAATAAAAGTCCCCGACAGACACTCACGCAGGAGAACTGCCCCAGGGAGAAAATCTCGAGCCACTCATATAGAAACCCGCCATCTAGTACTAAGTGCTACTACCGTCTAGTGTTAAGAAACTTATGTCTTGAACTACTAATAAAAATTCTAAGATTTTATTAGTATAAATACTATTTAACTATATATTTGATCAAAAATATATCATAGAGATGAGAATATACTAAAATTTTAAAATATTAATTTATTTATAAAATTACGGGTCTTACAATATTCATCTTGGATCTTGGTGAAAAATGTCCATAAAGTTAAGGAAAAACTAGGTTAAAACACTTAGAATTTTTCGAAGTCTTTTTCATGATCCCATAATTCTCAAATGATTCATTTTTTGGGAAAAAGTTATATTTGACAAAGTTGTTGTATGATTCAAGATATACAACTTTCATGTTGGAAGATTTTTTCAGTTTCTACTTGAATTTTGAAGTTGCTTACACACGAAGTTATGACTAAAAGACTTGAAAAACTCTAAAATTTCTAAGTGTTTTTGAATCTTCCAACTTTGACTTTTTTTGAATTTTTATTCATGATTGACTTTCTTGATTTTTCTTGATAAAATGAGTCCAATAACCATATGTTAATGATTTTTATCTTCAAAAGTCCATAGTTGACCAAATTTCCCAAAAGTCAAAGGCAGTCTTAAACAATTGACTTTTTCCAAATGAATTGCATCCTTATGAATTTCAATTGAATCAAGCTCTCCTTTTCAAATGAATGACATGAGTGGATTATAATGATGCATTGGAGAGGCTCACCATTCATTGGGAAAGAACAAACTTCAATATAAACTGTCTCGGGCGCTGGAGAGACTAACTGTAATGCCCGGAAAAATAATTATTTTCTTAATTTAGTCATTTGTGATGTTTATTGAAAATTTCGCTTTTTGGGACGATTTAGTCGGTATTAGTTCGGGATAGCGGGTCGATATTTAATCGAAAATTTTAATATTTTTAGTATTAGAAATATTAATGAGTTAATATTTAGCGTTTTGGGAATTTTCCGAGTAACTAAGATTTGACCGGAAATATGAGACATTGAGTTATTAGAGGATTTTAACAGTATTTATTTTATTATTTATTTAATTAATTTGGTGTGTTAATTATTTATTTAATTAATTGGTGTGTTAATTGATATATATTAATTAACTTGGGGTGTATATTTGTGTCTATTTAATTATTGGTGTTATTTTATTTAGTAACTAAAATAGAAATAATAAATAGTATATATTTTATTGGGCTTAATTATTGATGTTAGGAGTAAATAGAGGGTGTTATATTTAGGCCCATTAGGCATAGTTAGTAAAGGTTTGGTTAGTGAGAGGTGACATTTTCTCTCATTTTCTAACGGATTGCAACAAGAGAGGCTGAGAAAGAAAGAAAAGAGAAAATAGAAAGGAGAAAGGGGAAGAACAAGAACAAGCTAGGGTTGAAGAAATTGAAGAGGTAAGGGGGAGAATCCCTATTATTATGGGCTAGTATAATGGGAATAATGGGTAGATTAACATGTTTATATTTGTTCTTAGTTGAAATCCATGAAAATGCTAATTTGAATGTGTTATGGTATACTGAGTAGTGTTAAATGGAACCTGGAAATTAATTTGATGCTATAATGTTAAATGCTATGAAGAACAGTCTGTGCGTATGAATTAACACTAATTAGAAACAGAAAAAAAAATTTAAGAAGAAAATTGGGAAAGGAGTCTTGCGGTTTGGCAAGAGGCCTTGACGGCCGGCGGAGCCCCCTTGAAGGGCGGCGTATTACTTGGGGGAAGGGGTGTCGTTCGGCAACCCCACTTGCAACCCCTTGTATCTCATTTTTTTTTATATTTTTATTGTTTCATGTTTGTTTCTTATTATACCTTCTGGTAATATCAATTTGGTGGAACTCTCAGATGTATTTGTAGTAAAATAATACTATTGTTTAAAGTCATGATATGCTTGTTGACATATGAGTCTTTTGTACTTAAATTGTATTTTGTTTTCCATATAGTTTTAACAAATAGTTTTTGAATAGTTGTAGCTATGGTCATGTTATAACACTACTTTATCAATATATATATATATATATATATATATATATATATATATATATATATATATATATATATATATATATATATATATATATATATATGATGGAATGTGAAAAGGTAAAAGAAACACCACTTACTGTTCATTTTCTTGTAAGACCATAAATTATGATATGAAATTTATAGAAACCGTAGGATGCTAGTAGGAAAAATTCAAAACAGTCCCGTTTGACCGAATAGCGGAATTAAGCGGTATAATTAGTTATCCGGAATTTGATGAAAATTTACGTAGTAGCTAAGTTTAATTAGTAGATTAACTTGGTAGTGTTATTTTGTTGAAAATGTAGTATTTACGCACCGACCGAAATAGTGTGAATTTGAATATCTTTTATATTAAATATTGGTTTTGGAATAGAAAATGAATTAGAAACTTGGAACTAATGTAGTGTAATTATTAATTGGTTAATTTAATTAATAGTTGAATTAATTTCAATGAGTCTAATTGATTGAATATATACTTGGAATTGGATCAATTATTCGGTTTATCGGTAAATTACGGTATCTTGAAAATTTAACTGTAATTGTATTTTTGGCCAAATACTAATGAATTAATACTTGGTTTGGAAGTATATTCTTATGTTTTGTTGGCAATATGAATTAACATGAGATAGTATGATTTACTAGTGTTAATTGTGTTTTGTGAATCATAATTGAATATTGTTTCTATTATGTGGATTGATATCAATGCGTTGTGAATGTTGTGTACAATTTGATATATAATTCATAGAGTTGAATTATTGTTGGTATGCGGTAAGTTAAGATTGATGATAACATTAATTGCATAGTTGGTTGATAATTGTACATTCATTCATGGCATAGTCGGCTTTATTGTGGAAGCGGTGAAATTGTGGGTTCACATGGTAATAGACGGTGATCCTTGAATGGAAATAGACGTAGAATACGTTGATCCTTAATTGGAAACATACGCGGTGGCTTTGATCTTGTCCGGATCGGAAGCGTGACTTGGATTCTAGATATTGAATCGGAAAGCGGTGAAACGTTGGGTTCACATTGCGGTACCACATGCATAGCGTCACATATCTTGCATTGAGTCACATTAGAGTTATGCGGTAATTGAAAATGTGAAATTGATGTAGTTGTGATATGTGTATGAGTTTGATAATTGAAATGAGTGATGTTTGGATACATACTTGGTTAAATGTGTGAATATGTGATAATTATGGTTATGTGCATAATTGGAAATCGAGTTTTGGAATTAGAATAGTATACTCTTTATACTTGTTGAATGCTTAATATATGTGAATATATTGATTCATATTATGTTACATGATTAGGCAAGGTGTAATGAATTCTTCTAATTGTTGATCTTAACCATTGTATCTTATTATACTTTCTTCATAATGATTTGTATTCTCACCCTTCTGTTTTAACGTTGCCCTCGTTTGGCGACATGCAGGTTCTGGAGTTTAGTAGCCCGTGCGCGATCTAGCCGGAGTTTTCTTCCGTGTTTTGTTGGAGATTAGGTAGTGAGTCGATGCTCTGATCATGTAACACTGGGTAGACTAGGCGTGTTGAACTCATGTTTCTAATTGGTTATGTATTATGTTTATGACTTGAGAACTTGTTATTTTGCTACTTGTTGTTTGAGAGGCTTTCAAGCCAAATATTCTGATTATGGTTTATTTTATGTTGAGATGATTATTGAGATATGATCATGGTATGGGACATGAATCATTTTATGAAATACATGAGTATTTTAGTATTTTCCGCTGTGAATGCATATTCTATGTGAATTGTAATTAAATGTTTAGGTGTTATTTGAAATGACCAGGTGTATTGTATATTGTAGATAAATGCTGTCGGTTTTTAAAAGCTTTTAGTTTTTGAAAACGTCGATGTGACGCCCTTTTGAATTATATGCATGCTTATTCTCTGATTATATGCTTATTTATTTTGGGGTATAAAAGGGGTGTTACATTAGTGGTATCAGAGCATGGTCGACCAGTTGGTCAATAGTCGTTAATGTTTTCTAATCATGTTGTATTTGATTCGTGTATCTGACACGATCAATACTGTTTGTCTGGTTGTTTGGGTGTTTAGGACGATGGTTGCAGGAAGGAATGCTGACATTAATGTCGGAGCAGTAACGAGGTGGATTGGTGCCATTGGACAAGCGCCGCACGAGAGTGTAGGTAATGGAGGACAAGATGAGTTACGTTTTTTTGAAGACTTTTGAAAGTGAAATCCGCCGATCTTTGAAGGAAAGTATGGACCGGACAAAGCACATGCATGGATGAGAGAAATGGAGAAGATCTTTCAAGTCATGAGTTGTACTGATGTACAGAAGGTACGGTTTGGTACTCACATGCTGACGGAAGGAGCTGAGGATTGGTGGAGTAATATTGTGCGGAGATTTGATGAGGAAGGTATTAAAGTTACTTGGAATCTTTTCCGTGATGCATTTTTTGAAAACTATTTGCTAGAAGATGTGCGTGGAAAGAAAGAAGTGACAGTTCTGGAATTGAAGCGAGGAAGAGAACAATTCAGTGGGAAACCGTATGATGACGTGAGGAAACAATCTGGTTTTAGCAAGAAGCCAAGTGGAGGAGGAGATTCTACATCGATTAAGTGCTACAGGTGCGGCGATACGGGTCACAAAACTATTGATTGTGGAGTTGGTTCGAGTAGGATTTGCTATAGTTGTGGTGAGCAAGGACACAATTGTGCCATGTGTGACAAGCCAAACAAGGAGCGAGCAGAAGGGAAAGTGATTGCGCTGTCTGGTGTTGAGACCATTGCTAAGGATGAGCTAATCTGAGGTACGTGGTTTATTATTGATAATGATGCGATGCATTCTTTCATTTCTTTGGATTATGCTACGAGTTTGGATCTTGCTTTATCTGTATATGTAGAAGTATGGTTATTGATACACTTGCTATGAGTTTTGTCCTACTTCTTTGTGTGTTGAATTATCCGTTGAGCATCTTTGGTAGAGATTTTGGAATTGATTTAGTACAAGTTCTGAAGGGACGATATTGTAGTTTAGTGATGGAGGTTTATGTTTCATTATGATTGTCGACTGTCTATTGAAAAATTGAGGACTTGATCACCCTTAATCTATTGTTGATAGGAGACGAGATCGTATTGGACGAGATAGACTTGTCTTACTAATTTGGTAGTGTGTAAAACGACTAGGAAGAAGTTGAAGGGTCAAGTTGAGGAGTTATATGAGAAGAGGTTCAATTGTCTGAGTGTATAGTCATAAATTCGTGCATGTTTTGTCGAGTAAGAAGAAAATAAGGTTCTATGAGGTAATGTTTTTGAGGATGTTTTGATTCTAAGAGTAACGATGAACATGTTGAACATTAAGGATTGTGTTATCGATGTTGAAAGAGAAGAGGTTATATGCGAAGTTTTCTGAATGTGAACTTTGGTTAAAGGAAGAGAGTTTCTTTAGATTTGTGATTTCGAGCTGAGGTGTATTAATGCAGAATCGACAAGTTGTGGCTTATGCTTCAAGGTATCTGAGAATTCGTGAGAGGAATTATTTGATGTATGAATGGATGTCATCCGCCGTTGGGTTGTTTTGAAACTTAAGAGGCATTATTGTTTGGATCGAGATTTGAGGTGTGTAGTGACTACAAGAGTTTAATATGAAGTAAACAAGATGAGTAGACTTTTGAAGGATTATGATTTTGGTTGAACTACCATCCTGGAAAAGTGAATGGTGTAGCCGATGCATTGAATAGGAAGTCATTGCACATGTCTATGTTGATGGTTCGAGAGTTTGAATTGTTGGAACAATTTAGAGACTTGAGTTTGTTATGTGAAAAGACTTCTAGTGGTGTGAAGCTTGGTATGTTGAAGCTTACTAGTGGTATTTTGGATGAGATTCGAGAAGGACAGAAATCTGATTTGGGTTTGGTTGATCGATTTACATTGATTAATCAAGGTAAAGGTGGTGACTTTCGGATTGATGAGAATGGTATCACAAGGTGTCGTGATAGAGTTTGTATTCCTGATGTTATGGACTTGAAAAGAAGGATTTTTGATGAAGGACATAGAAGTAGTTTGAGTATTCATCCTGGTGCTACTAAAATGTATCAAGATTTGAGGAAAATGTTTTGGGTGGCAAGGTATGAAGAAGGACATAGCGGAATTTGTGTATTCTTGTTTAACTTGTCGAAAGTCAAAGATCGAACATCAAAAATCGTCTGGTTTGATGCAACCGTTATCTATTCCCGAGTGGAAGTGGGATAGTATTTATATGGATTTTGTTCCGGGTTTGCCGAGAACATCGGGTAATTGTGAGGCAACTTGGGTCGTTGTGGATAGGTTGACGAAATGTGCTCATTTTATTCCGATGAGGATGGATTATTCGATGTAGAGGCTTGCTAAGTTGTACATTGAGAAGATTGTGTGTTTGCATGGTACTCCGTCGAGCATTGTTTCGGATAGAGATCCGAGGTTCACTTCGAGATTTTGGGAAGGTTTGCAAAGTGCTTTAGGTACGAAGTTGCGTTTGAGTTCGGCGTATCATCCGCAAACTGATGGTCAAACGGAGAGGACTATTCAGTCCCTTGAAGATTTTTTAAGTTCGTGTGTTTTGGAACAAGGAGGGAATTGGGATAGTTTCTTGCCTTTGATCGAGTTTACGTATAACAACAGTTTCCATTCGAGTATTGGAATGGCACCTTTTGAGGCTCTTTATGGTAGGAGATGTAGAACTCCTTTGTGTTGGTATGAATCGGGAGAGAGTGTTGTGGTTGGACCCAAATTGATTCAAGAGACTACGGATAAGATTAAGATGATTCAAGAGAAGATGAAGGCTTCTCAGAGTCGTCAAAAGAGTTATCATGATAAGAGGAGGAAGGCTCTCGAGTTTGAGAAGGATGATCATGTGTTTCTTCGAGTTACGCTAATGACGGGTGTTGGTAGAGCTTTGAAGTCGCGTAAGTTGACGCCGCGTTTCATTGGTCCTTATCAGATTTAGGAAAGGATAGGTGAAGTGGTATACCGGATTGCATTGCCACCATCTCTTTCTAATCTTCATGACGTGTTCCATGTGTCTCAGTTGAGGAGGTACATTGCGGATCCGTCTTATGTTGTTCAGTTAGACGATGTTCAAGTAAGAGACAATTTAACGGTTGAAACATCGCCTATGAGGATCGAGGATCGGAAAGTTAAGAAGCTTCATGGAAAAGAGATTGTTTTGGTGAAAGTAATATGGGGTGGAGTCGCCGATGGCAATATCACTTGGGAACTCGAGGATAAGATGAAGGAATCGTATCCGGAGTTGTTCGTTTGAGGTAATTTTCGAGGCCGAAAATCTATTAAGTGGGGGAGAGTTGTAATGCCCGGAAAAATAATTATTTTCATAATTTAGTCATTTGTGATGTTTATTGAAAATTTCGCTTTTTGGGACGATTTAGTCGGTATTAGTTCGGGATAGCGGGTCAATATTTAATCGAAAATTTTAATATTTTTAGTATTAGAAATATTAATGAGTTAATATTTAGCGTTTTGGAAATTTTCCGAGTAACTAAGATTTGACCGGAAATACGAGACATTGAGTTATTAGAGGATTTTAACAGTATTTATTTTATTATTTATTTAATTAATTTGGTGTGTTAATTATTTATTTAATTAATTGGTGTGTTAATTGATATATATTAATTAACTTGGGGTGTATATTTGTGTCTATTTAATTATTGGTGTTATTTTATTTAGTAACTAAAATAGAAATAATAAATAGTATATATTTTATTGGGCTTAATTATTGATGTTAGGAGTAAATAGAGGGTGTTATATTTAGGCCCATTAGGCATAGTTAGTAAAGGTTTGGTTAGTGAGAGGTGACATTTTCTCTCATTTTCTCACGGATTGCAACAAGAGAGGCTGAGAAAGAAAGAAAAGAGAAAATAGAAAGGAGAAAGGGGAAGAACAAGAACAAGCTAGGGTTGAAGAAATTGAAGAGGTAAGGGGGAGAATCCCTATTATTATGGGCTAGTATAATGGGAATAATGGGTAGATTAACATGTTTATATTTGTTCTTAGTTGAAATCCATGAAAATGCTAATTTGAATGTGTTATGGTATACTGAGTAGTGTTAAATGGAACCTGGAAATTAATTTGATGCTATAATGTTAAATGCTATGAAGAACAGTCTGTGCGTATGAATTAACACTAATTAGAAACAGAAAAAAATTTAAGAAGAAAATTGGGAAAGGAGTCTTGCGGTTTGGCAAGAGGCCTTGACGGCCGGCGGAGCCCCCTTGAAGGGCGGCGTATTACTTGGGGGAAGGGGTGTCGTTTGGCAACCCCACTTGCAACCCCTTGTATCTCATTTTTTTTAATATTTTTATTGTTTCATGTTTGTTTCTTATTATACCTTCTGGTAATATCAATTTGGTGGAACTCTCAGATGTATTTGTAGTAAAATAATACTATTGTTTAAAGTCATGATATGCTTGTTGACATATGAATCTTTTGTACTTAAATTGTATCTTGTTTTCCATATAGTTTTAACAAATAGTTTTTGAATAGTTGTAGCTATGGTCATGTTATAACACTACTTTATCAATATATATATATATATATATATATATATATATATATATATATATATATATATATATATATATATATAGAGGAGGGATCAAATTACACCCGAAGAGTTACACCACGAGTTACACTCATTCAATAACTACATTTTGAATTAATATTTTTTAAATTCAACCGTTAGATTGAAAGATAATATCATATAGATCATACCTATAAATTTTGAGCTTAATCTATAATGATTTACTATGTCATTGAATTACATCAAAATTAACGTTATATGAAAGCTCATTTTGACGTTAATCTTTGGATATCTTGATCGTATAGCAAATCATTATAGATTAAGCTCAAACTTTATAGGTATGATCTATATGATATTATCTTTCAATCCAACGGTTGAATTTAAAAAATATTAATTCGAAATGTAGTTATTGAACGAGTGTAACTCGTGGTGTAACTCTTAGGGTGTAATTTGATCCCTCCTCATAAATATATATATATATATATATATATATATATATATATATATATATATATATATATATATATATATATATATATATATATATATATATATATATATATATATATATATATATATATTTATGATGGAATGTGAAAAGGTAAAAGAAACACCACTTACTATTCATTTTCTTGTAAGACCATAAATTATGATATGAAATTAATAGAAACCGTAGGATGCTAGTAGGAAAAATTCAAAACAGTCCTGTTTGACCGAATAGCGGAATTAAGCGGTATAATTAGTTATCCGGAATTTGATGAAAATTTAAGTGGTAGCTAAGTTTAATTAGTAGATTAACTTGGTAGTGTTATTTTGTTGAAAATGTAGTATTTACGCACCGACCGAAATAGTGTGAATTTGAATATTTTATATATTAAATATTGGTTTTGGAATAGAAAATGAATTAGAAACTTGAAACTAATGTAGTGTAATTATTAATTGGTTAATTTAATTAATAGTTGAATTAATTTCGATGATTCTAATTGAATGAATATATACTTGGAATTGGATCAATTATTCGGTTTATCAGTAAATTACGGTATCTTGAAAATTTAACTGTAATTGTATTTTTGGCCAAATACTAATGAATTAATACTTGGTTTGGAAGTATATTCTTATGTTTTGTTGGCAATATGAATTAACATGAGATAGTATGATTTACTGGTGTTAATTGTGTTTTGTGAATCATAATTGAATATTGTTTCTATTATGTGGTTTGATATCAATGCGTTGTGAATGTTGTGTACAATTTGTTATATAATTCATAGAGTTGAATTATTGTTGGTATGCGGTCAGTTAAGATTGATGGGATAATCTTAATTGCATAGTTGGTTGGTAATTGTACATTCATTCATGGCATAGTCGGCTTTATTGTGGAAGCGGTGAAACTGTGGGTTCACATGGTGTCATACCCCAAATTTGTCCTACCCTTTAATTTCTAACTGGCTTAGACTTTTGCATTCATCTGCATCTCTCCATTAGGTCATCTAACACATCATACATCATTAACCAATAAAAAGAATGGGATCAAGATCATGATTGGCTGGTCCTTTGAAAGATACTTGATCATATAATTCATACTTATATGGATTTCTTGACCTAAGGTTTATTTCCCTAGGCATATGGGGGTCATGGACCTTAAAGGATTGTGGTTCCTTGCTGAAGATTAGTGGTGTTCATCAGTTGAGGATTCAGTCAAGGTTTCATGTTAAGGCTATTAGGGTCACAACATTAAAGCAGAGGTTTTCATTGGAAATTGAAGATTATGGCAAGGTATTCATTCAAGTTTTCTAAGGCGTTCAATCGACATAAAAGGTTTTAAGTGCAAAGGTCTCAAGCAAAGAAGTCAAACTCATCTCTACATTAATTTAACATTTTTTCACATTCATCCAAAATTTAAATACACTCAAATGCTATCAACATTCAAAGTTCATCCATTACACAAAAAAACCAATTGTGAGTCATTACACCCAGACATTCACGTCAAAAAGTACAAAGAAAAATTACACCGAAAAATATACAACACTTCCTAAAACCTATCCTTCTCTTTCTCCATTTCTTCCAAGCTGCTTCATTTGCTTTCACTTTGATAGACCTTGCTTCAAATTTGTTTTGCCTTGCATAATGCTTACAAGTTCTTTCTCCAATCTTCATGCTATATTTCTCAAAACCTACAAATTTAAGTTAAGTCATGAGAAAGCCTCACTTGCAGCCTTGCATACAAATCAAAGAAAACCAAATCAGAACATACATCATCATCATCTCAGAACCACAGTTCAAACAAGAAAAACCATAACAGCCCTGCACCCATTTCAAGCTGCCTAAACACTGTCCAGCCATTTAATTCAAACCTGCATATACACCAGTACTAATCCAAAAAAAAGACTAACAGCTTTTGACTCTAACTGTCAACAGAAATTCAAGCAGACATCCATCTTCAAATGCCTAAATCGGTTCCAAACCATGCCGCATAGTCGATTTGATCACCTGCTGCAAGACAAACATTTCACAGTTCATTTAGCATTCTAAAGGAGAATCTTCAACAAGACGAAAAATTAGAACTTGCAACAAGTCAATTCGGTTCAGATTCAAAAAATACATACAGCAATCAAAACATCTCAGATAACAAAGCCTTGCTGCCGATTCACACACAAATATCCAAGCCATGTTCCACAGAAGCTGCCCTTGTTGTATCGGCAATACGTCATTTAGCTCATTTTATCCCACCGATCACATCCAACCTCTTGCGGTGTGCCACATTGGGAAACATACTGCAGCCTGTATATACAATTCAAAAAACGGCTCAGACCCATCATACCTACCACAACAAAACTCAAACAGCTTCATAACATTCCTTACTAACAGAAATAACAGTTACTAACAACCTAACATAACTGCCATTCAACCACCCTTAACCCAACACCAAACAAAATTTCACAACCCCTTATAACCAATCCCTAACTGAATGTAACAACTTCTTCTCAACAGAAAACAACCAAATTATAACTGACTTACTAACCAACAGAAAAGTCAGCAACCAACTCAAACAGGAATAACTACCTAACCGATTCAGTTATAGGCATAACAAGAAGAAACTAACTTTGTAACTGACTGAGTTTTAACAGAAAAAATCAGGAGAAGAGCTAACCTGATTCAATAACCTCCACTTCCTATAAATCAGAACCTGGATTCCTTCTTCACTTCTCTTGATCCATCTTCATTCACAATCTTCAATTCTCCTTCACCTCATCAACCTAGACATCATTTCACACACAACTTCACTTCTTCACCACCTGCAATTCATCACCAACCTCACACTTTCTGCAAATTCATCACCCTCGCCCTTACTACGCGCACATCCACAAAGCTGTTGAAGCTCAACATTAGAGCCTCAACAAGCTCGTGCTCAACCTCTCAGTCCTCACGATACACAGAAACAACATCTCAAAGAAAGAGGCTTTGAAAGAAGAAGAAGAAGAAGAATTGGTGAAAACGAGAGTACCTGAATTCG
This sequence comes from Vicia villosa, assembly GCF_029867415.1. NCBI lineage: Eukaryota > Viridiplantae > Streptophyta > Magnoliopsida > Fabales > Fabaceae > Vicia > Vicia villosa. The sequence goes on along the minus strand of NC_081186.1, from coordinate 20,941,077 downwards.
TGCCTGAGGAGTGGCTTCATCCTTTGCGTTTATTTCGCATTCAAGAGCATCGGGACTTCTCCTCTGGACTTCTGTTCTTCCGATATCGATCTTCATACCAGGTAACCCCTTCGAACTTCCTCTTTATGCCATTTGCTTCAACTCTTCTTCATGTCGCGATGCAAAATGAGCCGTTCCGATTCATAACCCCAAGGTATCAAGCTCTGATTCGCCACCTTCACCTTGTAATCGTACGATGAGGATCTTAGGGTTTTGTTTCTATTAGTTTTAGACTTAGGGAGATGATGGACGGCGATAGACGGAGGATCTGAGAGGGAGATGGTGAGTTGATTGTTTATTTACGGCGGAGGAGGGATTGGAGAGAACCACCGCCACCGTCTCGTTCGCGAGACAAGAGAGAGTTGAGTCTGAGAGTGATAATAGGATAGTCGTTTAACAGCAAACCCTAATTCCCCTTTTGTAATTCTGTGTCTGATTAATGCTAATTAATAATTAGTTAGAATTATTATAAAGTTTAACTCGCATATTAATACTGATATAAGGTTTAGTTTCTAATTAATTGAGCTAATTGACTTTAATTGAATTAAAATCTGATGTTAAAAACTGAATAATAACAATCTGGATCATTATATTGGGCCATACGAATTGCAATTCACACCCCCTAAAGGCCCATACGCACCATTTTTGGTGTGCTGAAGAAACATGAAAAAAAACAATAACTCTTCTGGGCCTCCCTGTTTGGGCCATGCGCCATTGCTAATCACACCAATAATTGTAATTAACACCCCCTGATTCACATTAAAAAATTAGTAGAATTTAGATTTTACTTAGTTTTATTAACTCCTTTTAGGCAATAAAAATCATATTTTCTCCTATTAGTTTTTAGACCCTTTAATACATAATTTTAGACATAGAAAATAATCATTAAAAATATTAGTTAGGCCATTTGCTTTAGTCTTTTACTTGATTAGAACTCAATTTCTCCCATAAAATCAATATAAAAAAACAATAGTATTTTACTTCATTTTGTACTATATTTTGACTTGTTACTTCATGCTTGTGTGTAACTTTGTACCATTATATCATTCTTAAATCTTTGCTTATAATTGTGACTTTAATTTTCATGTCTCCTTTATTCCTAACTTTAGGTAGAAACCATGACAACATTAGGACTTAGAAGTTCCCTTCATAACACCTAGGCTAGTTATTCATTTTAGGCTAGTTTTCTTCTTCTTTTTCTTTTCAACTTTTAAAATGCTTAATAAAAGGAAGATGCGAATCACATTAAGAAAGTGATAGAGAAATGAGTGGGATTCATTCCCTAATCTATTTCGCAATCACTTAGTGGCATAGAAACGAGTGGGATTCATTCCCTAATCTGTTTCTCAGTCACTACTTAATGGGAGAGAAACGAGTGGGATTCATTCCCTAATCTGTTTCTCAAACATTAACTAATGGGAGAGAAATGAGTGAGATTCATTCTCTAATCTGTTTCTCGAACATTACATAATGGGATGGAAGTGAGTAGGATTCATTCCTTAATCTGCTTCTCGATCATTATGCATTTTATGTGATTCGAATCGCGAAGTAAACTCCCTTAAAAAACACACAACCAAAAACACTTTAAAACATCTAACAATGGTTCAGACTAAAGCAAAGTAGAGAAAGTGGTGAGTGGCCCGGTATTGGGAACTGTTCACCACTCATCTATCCTAAAAGACACAAACCAATCATTTCTTTTTCTTTTGCCTCGTTGGCACCTAAGGGCAATGTCATTTCCGTTCGTACGCATCGTAGGTCTCCCCTTATGCAAGAACGTGAACGTTGGCTCCGCCCAATTAAAAAACACAAAAACAAACAGAAAATCGTGAGCCGAGCTACGGTAACTCTGATTCCTGAAAAGGATACGTAGGCAGCGGGGTAGGGCCCGTGCGAGTACAACTCTTTATTTTCCCTACATTTTGCATTCATTTCGCATTTAGACATAGACATAGTTAGACACCCATTAGATAGAAACAAACATAGGTGGATACCATCGAGTACGATGGGCGTGAGGGGTGCTAGCACCTTCCCCTTGCGTAACCGACTCCCGTACCTAGATTCTCTGGTCGCAAGACCCTGTTACTTCCTTTATTAGGTTTTCTGATATTCCTTTCCCTTATGGGATAAATATATTGGTGGCGACTCTGTTCATTTTTCGCGAGCGTGCGACAGCTGGCGACTCTGCTGGGGAAGTTGCTAGACCTGTTGCTGGTCCATCCTTAGCGAGTCGATCCTAGCCTGCGTTTGTTTGTTTATTTACTGGGTGTTTATTTGTTTTTATGTCTATACCTTGTATATATGTTTGCATGTTTATTTTTCTGCTTGCATATCATGTTTATTTCTGTTTGCACATCATGCATATGGATTATATTCTGTGTTCCTTGGGGTCTTCTGTTCTGTTTTGCAGGTTGGGTGGGATGTTCTATGAGGTAAAAGGCCCAATACCCAGGCCAGAGTTGACACATAGGATACCTAGGATAGAGTGGATAGTCATGACGCCAACAGAATGTCAGGTTCTGTTGATTGCGATCATGAGACCCACGACCAGTCGAGGTTCAAATGAGATACCGTTGTTGGCATGTATTTGCGACAATGATGGTGTTTCAGGAGAACTGATAACGCTGGAAGCCATTGACCTACCTTGACCTAGATTCACCTGTGAGTGGGGTGGGATATACATGACAGGTACCGTTGGTGACTATTCTATTCTGTTGGTGACTATTGGTTTTCCTGGTATTCAAAAAGGTGTCGGACCTTTGATCCTGTGACATTTGACCTGTATTAGTTATTCAGAGGATTGTACAGTGGTTACTAAGATTATATGGACCGTTGATCCCATGCTTTTGCATTGCATAACATCATTGCTTTGTCCACTCCATTTATGAAAGATCCTAAAGTCTATTTCCAAAAAAAAAGAGAAAAGAAAAGAAAAGAAAAGATATGTAAAAGAAAAGGAAATAGAAAAGCAAAAAAAGGAAAGAAAAGATATTCTATACAAAAAAAAGAACAAAAGTGTGTGAAAAGACTTTAGGATTCTCCATAAATGAAACATGCATTTACACTATCATGCATTTCATGGTTCTATCAGAAACTTGTGGGGGACTCTTTTACTCAAATTCTGACTTCAGCAGCAAAATTGACTTCTCATCGCTATGTGCTTGAAAGTTAACAATGGAACAACTCCGTGAGGTTTTCTGACTGAGACGAGAATAGAAGTGGGGACTAACATGAATCAGTGTGTGAAGGTTATTCAAGCCTTTTCTCTTTGACAAGAAGAATTGAGACAAGTTCCTCAAAGGCCAAATGCAAATGTCAATCTCACTCAAAAGGAGGTCTTATGAATAAGAATGTCTAAAATACTGTTGAGATTCCTATTATTTTCAAGGAGACTTTACATCATGAGAACAATGTGGGAATTGAAGTCTTCAAGCTTCCCGATTATTGAAATTGACAAAAAGCTCCACTTTTTGGAGAAAAGTTTGAAAGCCATAAAAGGTCATGTCTCCTTCGAGTTAGACATTGTGTGGTTTATGCCTAGTGCCTGATATCAAAAAGCTGCAAAGGTCATTTATTCTCTCTCTCTGGATAGTTTGGACGTGCAAGCCAAAGTGGTAATCATCTCTTATACATATATGGAAGTTGCTTGGGGCTCCCGCACGAGGGATAAGCAAGACACACTCTTATCTTGAGCATTGCATTATTCGCATTGCTCGAATCCCTAAAAGCATTACAAATTCCTATGTGACTCCGTCAGAATCTTCTTCCGTGTGGTAATCAAGAGTGTTCTTCATAACGCTTCTCATCCTCAAGGTTCTACTTCATATCTCAGTTGCCTTTTCTCAGGATCTCCTTCTCAGTGGCTTTGCTAGTTAACAGAGACAAGAAGAATATGAGAAACAAATTGATGTGATTGCCTTGTGCTCATTCGTTTCCTTGTTTGTTGGAATCACAATTGGTTAAGATTCTAGTATTGGGTCTTCTTCACCACAAGTGGCTCTCTTGAGTTGATGATCATACAAGATTCTTCCCATTTATGATGGCGATTACTACTCTAACAACTATGCTTGGGGCTCCCGCACGAGGGATAAGCAAGACGTACTCTTATCTTGAGCATTGCATTACTCGCATTGCTCGAATCCCTAAAGCAAGGCAAAAGTTTACAACTCATGGGTGACTTTGTTGGAGTTCTCTTTTGAAGTAATCTGAAGTGTTTGGAAGGAACTGCAGAAAGTATTCAAGCTCAACAAGTCCAGACGGAGTCAAGTCTCCTCAACAACGACACCCATTTAGTTTCTTTATTGCATTCTCATTTGTAATATTTCATTGTTTGTTTAAGCACTGATTGCATGTAAAAACTTGTTAATTTCTGAATGAAAATCATAATACATTGTTTATGTTTGTCTTGAAGTAATCCATTCGTTTTCACTCATAAAATGTTTTGGCATTACGATACCAACTTTACTAATTGCTTGCTTATGCAAAAAGCTGAGGGAGAGTGATGAAAAATAAAAATGCAAAATCTCTAATCATGTGTTTTTGAATAAAAACCCTACTGAGGATGTACAGGCATTGTTTCAAATCCCCAAACACCGGAGATATAAGGGAGATAGACCCTCGTTAACCCCTTTGAGCCTTGAAGAAGGAGTTTCTTTTCTAATCATTAAAAAACCCTTATTTTAACCTTGGGGCAGGGTAGTGTTCATTTAACTTGATCGAGTGTTCAGAACTCACCAAAAGGTGCACATAAGGACACAACAATGGTTATCCTTCAAAAGGTTGAGGAATTTCAAAACCGCAATGATTATCCTTATTCCATCAAGAGGTCAAAAGAGATGACGATACCACGATGGTAATCCCTCATCAAATCAAAGGAGTAAGGCAGTCGCAATCACCTCCAACGAATCAAAAGTAACGCAACATCACACGACTTGTTCAAAAAAGAAGGTGAATAAAAAAAAAGAGCCCGCTAAGTCAACAACATGAAAACAAGTGGCTTAGGCAAAAGGTTAGGGCATCCCGCTGGACTCCAAAATAAAATTCAAGAGAATTTGTCCAGGCAAAAGTTAGGGAAAGCAGAAGCGAAAAATAAGGATTACAAAATAAAAATCCTTATCAAAAGAACAAAGTCGTGTGACCAGACACCAAAGAATAAAAGTGCGTGACTGCCATGTCCAAAAACAACCTCATTGATTCCTCAACCGTTTCAAAATTCCTTATGAGGGATGAACACTCATGTTGAGTTAACTGAACATAGGATTGGAGAACATCACGAAGGGGGTGGGTACAAATAATTTTGAGCCTAAAAATCCTTTGTTTTCTAAAAACCGTGAACCCGGCCAAATTACAACCCTTAAAAGTCCTAATTGAAGTAGGGTTTATTCTGAAAGCGCACTCCTAAGAGATAACATTTAACTGACTCCCAATGAAGCGAGACACATATCCATGTTGGTATCGTATGCCTGCTTTATCTTCCATATGCAAAAATCGAGGTTGTATCAACTAGTGATTCATTCACAAAAGGTCGCAACCTCATTTCATAAAAAAGTTTTAAACTTCAAAACTAACATAGGCTTTGCATTAGAATTATCATTCTTAGAATTAACATTCTTTTGCATACAAATATGTGCTTAACATCAAGGAAATTACCATGATGAGAATCAGTAAGTAACTTGATCATGTCAAAGTACCAGAGACTTGAGAACTCCGAGGAGTAAAAGCTAATCATCTCAAATGTTGACCATCAAGGGGCAGGTTCTCTAAAAGAACTCCGTTGGGCATGAACAGTTAATGCTTTCCTTGATTACCTTGAGGGGAAGAGTTTGAAGACTCCGTCGAGCGTGGTAAAGTTGTTTCCATATTTGTATGACTTCAAAACAAAGAAAGATTGAGGATTCTAGTAAGATGTACCTAATCAGGGGCAATTAAGTCGAGGTTTGACCTCTCAAATTCAGCATATCTGGGGCAATCATGTCGATAAATATCTTCAAGCTTTGATCAATCTGGGGCAGTCATGTCGAGGAATCTCCCTCAAATTCAACCAATCTGGGGCAGTTACGTCGAGATTTGACAAATCTCTCCGTGGATCCTGTGGGGCAATTTCCTTTGTGGGTCATGAAACTTGGGGCACGATCTTCTGAGTTTTATTGTCCTTTCCCTAATCATAGGAGTTTATTTCTCCTGGAACCCTGGTATCTCCCCAAGCATGGAGCTTATTTCTCCCGAGAGTCTGTTCCATTCCTCAAGCATAGGAGTCTATTTCTCCTAGGAGTTGTCCTACTTCCCTAACCAAGGCTCCTTATCTGGACTTCTCATCCACAACATGGTGAATCGAGGGAATCTCCTCAAGTTGAAAATATTCCAAGCAGTGGCACATGGTGAGAGGTCAGAAGCTACTCTACACTCTACAAGCCAACAACCAGAAGGGGCATCTTGCAAATCAAAGTCCAATATCTATTGACACCTCCACATGGTCCTTAACACTAAGGGGATTCTCCCCGGTGTTTACATCACTAATGCCTTTATTTGGCACTCTTTGCATATAGAATCCATTGCATATAGCATTTGCATCCTCAAAAAGCTTAGCATATCCGTCAAAAGCGGAACATTACGCCATAGAAAAAGTCGAACGTGCATACAAAGCATAAGCCAGATAATGCAAACCATCCCTCAATCGAGACAATGATACATCCCCACACAAAAAAAAGTTGTCCTTACAAACTCCAATTGATATCTGCTACTCCATTACAAATCTCCTCCATCCACGGTGCCGATACTTGGTTTTCTCAATCCCCAGCCTAAGTGTTTTCAATAATCTTCTCGTGCTCCGGCCTCGTTGTTTACCCTCATTCTTTTCATTCTTGTGGATCGTAGGTCCGTTGACCTTATCCTCATCTTTTCCATTTCTTGTGGATCGTAGGTCCGTTGACCTTATCCTCATCTTTTTCAATTCTTGTGGATCGTAGGTCCGTTGACCTTATCCTCATCTTTTCCATTCCTGTGGATCGTAGGTCCGTTGACCTTATCCTCATCTTTTTCATTCCTGTGGATCGTAGGTCCATTGACCTTATCCCCATCTTTTTCATTTTTTGTGGATCGTAGGTCCGTTGACCTTATCCTCATCTTTTTCAATTCGTGTGGGTCGTAGGTCCGTTGACCTTATCCTCATCTTTTTCAATTCTTGTGGGTCGTAGGTCCGTTGATCTTACCCTAGTTTCTAGTCATTTATCCTTGTTTTCTTTTTGGGTCAGTAGATCCCATCTTTCCATCGGACCCATACTTTCAAATCATAGTTTCATGCAACAATCATTTCCATCGAGGACCTTGTATTGGCACTTTGGCTACGTTACAAGCTATCTCCATTCAACCATTATTCACCATAAACTCTTCCACCAGAAAAAAACAAAACAAAAAAATCTCTTTCCCCAGCAGATATCAAAACAAAAACAAAAAATAAGGATAACACTTACACCATCTTACTTTCAAGACAAATTTCTGGTACTTTGATATTTAATCCTCTTCTACCTCGAATGCTCGAAAGGCTAGCGCCAATCTCGCCTTCAGGTTTAAGACGATTAAATAGGGGCAGCTGTCATACCCCAAATTTGTCCTACCCTTTAATTTCTAACTGGCTTAGACTTTTGCATTCATCTGCATCTCTCCATTAGGTCATCTAACACATCATACATCATTAACCAATAAAAAGAATGGGATCAAGATCATGATTGGCTGGTCCTTTGAAAGATACTTGATCATATAATTCATACTTATATGGATTTCTTGACCTAAGGTTTATTTCCCTAGGCATATGGGGGTCATGGACCTTAAAGGATTGTGGTTCCTTGCTGAAGATTAGTGGTGTTCATCAGTTGAGGATTCAGTCAAGGTTTCATGTTAAGGCTATTAGGGTCACAACATTAAAGCAGAGGTTTTCATTGGAAATTGAAGATTATGGCAAGGTATTCATTCAAGTTTTCTAAGGCGTTCAATCGACATAAAAGGTTTTAAGTGCAAAGGTCTCAAGCAAAGAAGTCAAACTCATCTCTACATTAATTTAACATTTTTTCACATTCATCCAAAATTTAAATACACTCAAATGCTATCAACATTCAAAGTTCATCCATTACACAAAAAAACCAATTGTGAGTCATTACACCCAGACATTCACGTCAAAAAGTACAAAGAAAAATTACACCGAAAAATATACAACACTTCCTAAAACCTATCCTTCTCTTTCTCCATTTCTTCCAAGCTGCTTCATTTGCTTTCACTTTGATAGACCTTGCTTCAAATTTGTTTTGCCTTGCATAATGCTTACAAGTTCTTTCTCCAATCTTCATGCTATATTTCTCAAAACCTACAAATTTAAGTTAAGTCATGAGAAAGCCTCACTTGCAGCCTTGCATACAAATCAAAGAAAACCAAATCAGAACATACATCATCATCATCTCAGAACCACAGTTCAAACAAGAAAAACCATAACAGCCCTGCACCCATTTCAAGCTGCCTAAACACTGTCCAGCCATTTAATTCAAACCTGCATATACACCAGTACTAATCCAAAAAAAAGACTAACAGCTTTTGACTCTAACTGTCAACAGAAATTCAAGCAGACATCCATCTTCAAATGCCTAAATCGGTTCCAAACCATGCCGCATAGTCGATTTGATCACCTGCTGCAAGACAAACATTTCACAGTTCATTTAGCATTCTAAAGGAGAATCTTCAACAAGACGAAAAATTAGAACTTGCAACAAGTCAATTCGGTTCAGATTCAAAAAATACATACAGCAATCAAAACATCTCAGATAACAAAGCCTTGCTGCCGATTCACACACAAATATCCAAGCCATGTTCCACAGAAGCTGCCCTTGTTGTATCGGCAATACGTCATTTAGCTCATTTTATCCCACCGATCACATCCAACCTCTTGCGGTGTGCCACATTGGGAAACATACTGCAGCCTGTATATACAATTCAAAAAACGGCTCAGACCCATCATACCTACCACAACAAAACTCAAACAGCTTCATAACATTCCTTACTAACAGAAATAACAGTTACTAACAACCTAACATAACTGCCATTCAACCACCCTTAACCCAACACCAAACAAAATTTCACAACCCCTTATAACCAATCCCTAACTGAATGTAACAACTTCTTCTCAACAGAAAACAACCAAATTATAACTGACTTACTAACCAACAGAAAAGTCAGCAACCAACTCAAACAGGAATAACTACCTAACCGATTCAGTTATAGGCATAACAAGAAGAAACTAACTTTGTAACTGACTGAGTTTTAACAGAAAAAATCAGGAGAAGAGCTAACCTGATTCAATAACCTCCACTTCCTATAAATCAGAACCTGGATTCCTTCTTCACTTCTCTTGATCCATCTTCATTCACAATCTTCAATTCTCCTTCACCTCATCAACCTAGACATCATTTCACACACAACTTCACTTCTTCACCACCTGCAATTCATCACCAACCTCACACTTTCTGCAAATTCATCACCCTCGCCCTTACTACGCGCACATCCACAAAGCTGTTGAAGCTCAACATTAGAGCCTCAACAAGCTCGTGCTCAACCTCTCAGTCCTCACGATACACAGAAACAACATCTCAAAGAAAGAGGCTTTGAAAGAAGAAGAAGAAGAAGAATTGGTGAAAACGAGAGTACCTGAATTCGTGCCTGAGGAGTGGCTTCATCCTTTGCGTTTATTTCGCATTCAAGAGCATCGGGACTTCTCCTCTGGACTTCTGTTCTTCCGATATCGATCTTCATACCAGGTAACCCCTTCGAACTTCCTCTTTATGCCATTTGCTTCAACTCTTCTTCATGTCGCGATGCAAAATGAGCCGTTCCGATTCATAACCCCAAGGTATCAAGCTCTGATTCGCCACCTTCACCTTGTAATCGTACGATGAGGATCTTAGGGTTTTGTTTCTATTAGTTTTAGACTTAGGGAGATGATGGACGGCGATAGACGGAGGATCTGAGAGGGAGATGGTGAGTTGATTGTTTATTTACGGCGGAGGAGGGATTGGAGAGAACCACCGCCACCGTCTCGTTCGCGAGACAAGAGAGAGTTGAGTCTGAGAGTGATAATAGGATAGTCGTTTAACAGCAAACCCTAATTCCCCTTTTGTAATTCTGTGTCTGATTAATGCTAATTAATAATTAGTTAGAATTATTATAAAGTTTAACTCGCATATTAATACTGATATAAGGTTTAGTTTCTAATTAATTGAGCTAATTGACTTTAATTGAATTAAAATCTGATGTTAAAAACTGAATAATAACAATCTGGATCATTATATTGGGCCATACGAATTGCAATTCACACCCCCTAAAGGCCCATACGCACCATTTTTGGTGTGCTGAAGAAACATGAAAAAAAACAATAACTCTTCTGGGCCTCCCTGTTTGGGCCATGCGCCATTGCTAATCACACCAATAATTGTAATTAACACCCCCTGATTCACATTAAAAAATTAGTAGAATTTAGATTTTACTTAGTTTTATTAACTCCTTTTAGGCAATAAAAATCATATTTTCTCCTATTAGTTTTTAGACCCTTTAATACATAATTTTAGACATAGAAAATAATCATTAAAAATATTAGTTAGGCCATTTGCTTTAGTCTTTTACTTGATTAGAACTCAATTTCTCCCATAAAATCAATATAAAAAAACAATAGTATTTTACTTCATTTTGTACTATATTTTGACTTGTTACTTCATGCTTGTGTGTAACTTTGTACCATTATATCATTCTTAAATCTTTGCTTATAATTGTGACTTTAATTTTCATGTCTCCTTTATTCCTAACTTTAGGTAGAAACCATGACAACATTAGGACTTAGAAGTTCCCTTCATAACACCTAGGCTAGTTATTCATTTTAGGCTAGTTTTCTTCTTCTTTTTCTTTTCAACTTTTAAAATGCTTAATAAAAGGAAGATGCGAATCACATTAAGAAAGTGATAGAGAAATGAGTGGGATTCATTCCCTAATCTATTTCGCAATCACTTAGTGGCATAGAAACGAGTGGGATTCATTCCCTAATCTGTTTCTCAGTCACTACTTAATGGGAGAGAAACGAGTGGGATTCATTCCCTAATCTGTTTCTCAAACATTAACTAATGGGAGAGAAATGAGTGAGATTCATTCTCTAATCTGTTTCTCGAACATTACATAATGGGATGGAAGTGAGTAGGATTCATTCCTTAATCTGCTTCTCGATCATTATGCATTTTATGTGATTCGAATCGCGAAGTAAACTCCCTTAAAAAACACACAACCAAAAACACTTTAAAACATCTAACAATGGTTCAGACTAAAGCAAAGTAGAGAAAGTGGTGAGTGGCCCGGTATTGGGAACTGTTCACCACTCATCTATCCTAAAAGACACAAACCAATCATTTCTTTTTCTTTTGCCTCGTTGGCACCTAAGGGCAATGTCATTTCCGTTCGTACGCATCGTAGGTCTCCCCTTATGCAAGAACGTGAACGTTGGCTCCGCCCAATTAAAAAACACAAAAACAAACAGAAAATCGTGAGCCGAGCTACGGTAACTCTGATTCCTGAAAAGGATACGTAGGCAGCGGGGTAGGGCCCGTGCGAGTACAACTCTTTATTTTCCCTACATTTTGCATTCATTTCGCATTTAGACATAGACATAGTTAGACACCCATTAGATAGAAACAAACATAGGTGGATACCATCGAGTACGATGGGCGTGAGGGGTGCTAGCACCTTCCCCTTGCGTAACCGACTCCCGTACCTAGATTCTCTGGTCGCAAGACCCTGTTACTTCCTTTATTAGGTTTTCTGATATTCCTTTCCCTTATGGGATAAATATATTGGTGGCGACTCTGTTCATTTTTCGCGAGCGTGCGACAGCTGGCGACTCTGCTGGGGAAGTTGCTAGACCTGTTGCTGGTCCATCCTTAGCGAGTCGATCCTAGCCTGCGTTTGTTTGTTTATTTACTGGGTGTTTATTTGTTTTTATGTCTATACCTTGTATATATGTTTGCATGTTTATTTTTCTGCTTGCATATCATGTTTATTTCTGTTTGCACATCATGCATATGGATTATATTCTGTGTTCCTTGGGGTCTTCTGTTCTGTTTTGCAGGTTGGGTGGGATGTTCTATGAGGTAAAAGGCCCAATACCCAGGCCAGAGTTGACACATAGGATACCTAGGATAGAGTGGATAGTCATGACGCCAACAGAATGTCAGGTTCTGTTGATTGCGATCATGAGACCCACGACCAGTCGAGGTTCAAATGAGATACCGTTGTTGGCATGTATTTGCGACAATGATGGTGTTTCAGGAGAACTGATAACGCTGGAAGCCATTGACCTACCTTGACCTAGATTCACCTGTGAGTGGGGTGGGATATACATGACAGGTACCGTTGGTGACTATTCTATTCTGTTGGTGACTATTGGTTTTCCTGGTATTCAAAAAGGTGTCGGACCTTTGATCCTGTGACATTTGACCTGTATTAGTTATTCAGAGGATTGTACAGTGGTTACTAAGATTATATGGACCGTTGATCCCATGCTTTTGCATTGCATAACATCATTGCTTTGTCCACTCCATTTATGAAAGATCCTAAAGTCTATTTCCAAAAAAAAAGAGAAAAGAAAAGAAAAGAAAAGATATGTAAAAGAAAAGGAAATAGAAAAGCAAAAAAAGGAAAGAAAAGATATTCTATACAAAAAAAAGAACAAAAGTGTGTGAAAAGACTTTAGGATTCTCCATAAATGAAACATGCATTTACACTATCATGCATTTCATGGTTCTATCAGAAACTTGTGGGGGACTCTTTTACTCAAATTCTGACTTCAGCAGCAAAATTGACTTCTCATCGCTATGTGCTTGAAAGTTAACAATGGAACAACTCCGTGAGGTTTTCTGACTGAGACGAGAATAGAAGTGGGGACTAACATGAATCAGTGTGTGAAGGTTATTCAAGCCTTTTCTCTTTGACAAGAAGAATTGAGACAAGTTCCTCAAAGGCCAAATGCAAATGTCAATCTCACTCAAAAGGAGGTCTTATGAATAAGAATGTCTAAAATACTGTTGAGATTCCTATTATTTTCAAGGAGACTTTACATCATGAGAACAATGTGGGAATTGAAGTCTTCAAGCTTCCCGATTATTGAAATTGACAAAAAGCTCCACTTTTTGGAGAAAAGTTTGAAAGCCATAAAAGGTCATGTCTCCTTCGAGTTAGACATTGTGTGGTTTATGCCTAGTGCCTGATATCAAAAAGCTGCAAAGGTCATTTATTCTCTCTCTCTGGATAGTTTGGACGTGCAAGCCAAAGTGGTAATCATCTCTTATACATATATGGAAGTTGCTTGGGGCTCCCGCACGAGGGATAAGCAAGACACACTCTTATCTTGAGCATTGCATTATTCGCATTGCTCGAATCCCTAAAAGCATTACAAATTCCTATGTGACTCCGTCAGAATCTTCTTCCGTGTGGTAATCAAGAGTGTTCTTCATAACGCTTCTCATCCTCAAGGTTCTACTTCATATCTCAGTTGCCTTTTCTCAGGATCTCCTTCTCAGTGGCTTTGCTAGTTAACAGAGACAAGAAGAATATGAGAAACAAATTGATGTGATTGCCTTGTGCTCATTCGTTTCCTTGTTTGTTGGAATCACAATTGGTTAAGATTCTAGTATTGGGTCTTCTTCACCACAAGTGGCTCTCTTGAGTTGATGATCATACAAGATTCTTCCCATTTATGATGGCGATTACTACTCTAACAACTATGCTTGGGGCTCCCGCACGAGGGATAAGCAAGACGTACTCTTATCTTGAGCATTGCATTACTCGCATTGCTCGAATCCCTAAAGCAAGGCAAAAGTTTACAACTCATGGGTGACTTTGTTGGAGTTCTCTTTTGAAGTACATGAGTATTTTAGTATTTTCCGCTGTGAATGCATATTCTATGTGAATTGTAATTAAATGTTTAGGTGTTATTTGAAATGACCAGGTGTATTGTATATTGTAGATAAATGCTGTCGGTTTTTAAAAGCTTTTAGTTTTTGAAAACGTCGATGTGACGCCCTTTTGAATTATATGCATGCTTATTCTCTGATTATATGCTTATTTATTTTGGGTTATAAAAGGGTTGTTACACTAACCATTCATAAGGGATAACAACCATGTTCTTCAATAGTCTGTCTTCATCATCTTGAGAAGGCTAACCATCTATCGGAATTTTTTATCATGAACTGTCTCTGACGCTGAGAGACCAACTGTTCACAAGTTTTTCACCAGAAATAATTTGATTGCTCCGTAGAGACTGTCATCTTCTTTCAAGAAGGGAATCTGGGATATACAAGTTACTCAAATAAAGAGATCATCTCTTGTTGTTGGGTAATAAATATGAAAGTAGCTTGACTTTCTGAGGAACCACAAATAGGTTCTTATTAAGAAGACCGAGTCTTCAATTGTGAAAAATAAATGCACTTCCAATTCAGGATTCGCTGATCCATATAATCACATTTGTCAGAGACGAAGTTCAATCCAAGATGTAATTAGAAAGAGACATCCAAACAAGACACTTCTCAATGAGGAACAAGCTCAAATGAGGGTTTATCCTATCTTAAGATAGATGAATAATCTAAAATAAAATCTTCCCACGAGGAACAAACTCTTTGGGGAAACACAAGGATATGGGTCTTTCTGCCTAAAGCTGACGCTTTAAATGGAGAGAGAAAAGACATCACTTGTGGAATAATAATTTTCTCATATCAACAGGACGCAAAAATGTTAATGGATGAATAAATCTTATGCATATGCTAATGAAACAGACAGACAGACAGACACACACACACACACACACACACACACACACACACACATATATATATATATATATATATATATATATATATATATGACCACATTGGGGAATGACAACATCGGGGTATAGAGCACCGGATACCCGACCGATCACCAGTAACATCTTCTATGGAGGCAAAACTTGCTAGGGATAGAGCACTCTCAAATCATTCTTTATTATCAAAAGGATTCATTCCGAGAAGAAAACCCGTTGAAAAGGAACACATTCCGAGAAGAAAACATGCACTTGGCTAGAGACGACTTGTGTCAAGACTCAGCTGCTTCACGGGGATAATCATCCGTTAGCGCTTAGTTTCTCACTTCGAGAATTAACTTCCTTGGGAACCAAGGTCAACATCTCCTTTCGTATCCACAAGTTTAAGAAAACGTTTTATCTTTTCATTTTTGAAAGCGTGATTTTAACTTTGTTTCAAATCTTTTTAATTTTAAAAGTATTTTTGTAATATAGAATAAAAGATAAGAATTCCAAGAAATGAGATAAGGCTCAAATTTTATTAATATAATGGTAGTCTGCGAACGACATGACTCCATAGAGTATTACAAAGTTTAGAAATACAGTAGCTTAATGGGAAAGGTTGCATTAAAGTACAATGATCACTATTCTCCCTAACAACTTTGAATATCGGGCGTACACTGATGTCAGTTGGAAGTATTCAGAATGCATATTCAGGATGATCCAGTTATACCAGATGTGATTACTTGCCGTGATCCCTAACTTTTGCATAGATTGCCTTTGCAGTTTTTCAATTCATCGGGATGATTATTTCTTCCGTCTCTAATTTTTTCCTGGACCGTCCTTTCAGGTCTTCAGTCCACCAAGACGCTCATTTTTGCATAAGTCGCCTTTTTAGGTTTTCAACTTAGCGAGATTTCTTTTTCTTTTCTTTAGACAAAGTATTTCTTGACCATATCGGCATTCACAGGACGCGGGAATTCCTCATCATCCATAGTCGTAAGAGTCAAAACACCTCATAAGAAGGCTTTCTTAACAACACGCGGGCCTTCATAATTGGGAGTCCATTTGCCCCTGGGATCTAGTTGAAAAGATAGTATCTTCTTAAGCATGAGACCACCTTCTTTAAGTCTTCGAGGTCTGACCTTTTTGTCGGACGCTCTCTTCATTCTTTCTTGGTATAGCTGACCATGACACAAGGCGATCATTCTCTTTTCTTCAATGAGATTCAGCTGATCATATATAGCTTGACACCATTCAGCTTCTGATAATTTGGCTTCCACTAGGATTCTCATGGAGGGAATTTAAGCCTCTATCAGGAGTACGACTTCCATGCCATATACCAAGGAGAAAGGAGTTGCCCCAATTGAAGTGCAAACTGAAGTATGATACCCATGCAGAGCAAGTGGGAGCATTTCATGTCAGTCTTTGTAAGTCACAACCATATTCTGGATGATCTTCTTAATATTTTTGTTTTTCCGCCTCTACTGCACCATTCATCTTTGGTTGATGGGGAGAAAATTTGTGATGCTCAATCTTGAATTCATCACACAACTCTTTCATCATCTTGTTGTTCAAGTTGGAACCATTATCAGTAATGATTCTGTTGGGTACGCCGTAGCGATATATAAGATTGTTCTTAATAAATCTCACCATTACTTGCCGAGTAACATTGGCGTAGGAAGTAACTTCGTACTAAGATGAAGCAATGTAAATTTGAAGCCTTTGGTTCAATCATACCAATCTTGTTTATTCCCCACCTAGAGAAAGGCCATGGGGATGATATAACATTGAGAAGCGTCAGAGGCACATGGATCTTGTCAGCATAGATTTGGCACTTGTGACACTTCTTCACATATTTGTACCATTCAAATTCCATTGTTATCCAATAGTAACCCGCTCACATCTTTCTTCTCATTGCATGTCCATTGGCGTGAGTGTCAAAAGATCCTTCATGAATTTCTTGCATTAACAGGTTTGCTTAGTGTCTATCCACACATCTGAGCAACAGCGTGTCAAAGTTTCTTTTGTAGAGCACATCCCCAGTTAGGAAGAAATTACCAGACAATCTTCTCAAAGTTCTCCTGTCTTTGCTAGATGCCCCAGGTGGGTACTCTTGTCTTTGGAGAAAGATTTGATGTCATAAAACCACGGCTTGTCGTCTTTGACTTCTTCAACAAGGAATATATGAGTCGGTCTGTCTAGACGCGTGATTGTAATTTTGGGCGCTTCATTTGGGAACTTCACCTATTAACATGGAATCCAAAGTAGCCAATGCATCTACCATTTGATTTTCCTCACGAGGTATGTGATAAAATTTAACTTTGTTGAAGAAGGTCAACAATCTTCGGGCATAATCTCTGTAAGGAATTAAACCAGGATGACGAGTCTCCCATTCTCCTATAATCTGATTAACAACTAGAGCAGAATCTCTATACACATCCAGAATCTTGATTCTAAGATCAATGGCTTCCTCTAGTCCCATGATACAAGCTTTGTACTATACCATATTGTTGGTGCAGTAGAACATCAGTCTTGCAGTAAATGGTATATGAGAACCTTGTGGCATAATAATGATTGCCCGAATTCCATGACCATAAGCGTTAACAGCTCCATCAAATATCAAACACCGTCGGGATTCAGGATCTGGTCCTTCTTCTGGTAAAGGCTCTTCATACTCTTTTGATTTCAAATACATAATCTCTTCATTTGGGAAGTTATATTGCAAGGATTGATCATCATCAATGGGTTGATAAGCCAAATGATCAACCAGAACACTTCCTTTGACGACTTTTTGGGCACGATATTGGATGTCGTACTCTAATAATAACATCTACAAGCAGGCAATCCTTCTAGTTAAAGCAGGCTTCTCAAATAGGTACTTGATTGGATCCATTTTGGATATAAGATATGTCGTATGGGTCAACATGTACCGCCTTATTCGGCGAGCAGCCTATACAAGAGTGCATCAAGTTTTCTCGAGCAGTGAATATCTTATTTCACAGTCGGTATACTTTTTGCTCAAGTAATAAATGCCATACTCTTTTCGACTTGACTCGTCTTACTGACCCAGGACACATCCCATAGAATCTTCAAGCACGGTAAAATACATGATCAACGGTCTTCCTTCTATTAGAGGGATGAAAATTGGAGGTTCAAGCATGTACTCTTTAATTTTATCAAAAGATTTTTTACATTCTTCTATCCATTTACATTCTTAGTCCTTATTGAGAAGTTTGAAGATTGGTCCACAAGTTGCAGTCATGTGAGAGATAAATCTGGAGATGTAATTTAACCGTCCAAGAAATCCTTTATCTTGTTCCTCTTTTCTTGGTGGAGGCATTTCTTGAATAGACTTGACTTTGTCGGGATCAACTTCAATACCTCTTTGGCTAACGATGAAACCCAAAATCTTTCTAGAGCGGACGCCAAAGGTGCACCTACTAGGATTCAGACGAAGCTTGTACTTTATCAAACATTGGAACAACTTAAGTAGGTGACCCACATGTTCTTCTTCAAATGCAGACTTTCCAATCATGTCGTCCACATAAACTTCAATTTTCTTGTGTCTCATATCATGAAAGAGAGTTGTCATGGCTCTTTGATAAGGTACCTCAGCATTTTTCAAACCGAATGGCATCACACGCTAACAAAATGTGCCCCAAGGTGTGATAAAAACTGTTTTCTCCATGTCTTCGGGCGCCATCATGATTTGATTATAGCCAGAAAATCCATCCATGAATGAGAAGACGTTGAACTTAACAGTGCTATCAACCAGCATATTAATATGCGGTAATGGTAACTTTCTTTCCATGCACAAAATTGACAATTTCCAATGCTTGGAACTGAGTCCCAATTGAAGGAGTGAAAAACACTTAGAAAGGGGAGGATTGAATAAGGGTTGTTTCTACAAATGGCAGATAAAAAATAATCACACAGTTATTTTTATCTTGGTTCGTTGTTAATCAAACTACTCCAGTCCACCCCTGACAGAGTGATTTACCTCCACTGAGGATTTAATCCACTAATCAATCTTGATTACAATGGTTTTCCACTTAGACAACTTCTAAGTCTTCTAGAGTATACATATCACAACTTGATCACTCTAGGTATTCCTTTTACAAAGATGTAAATAATATTACAAGAGTTTAATGTGCTTCTTAATAAGCTATAATCACCAAGTGATTTTCTCTCAAAATTAAGTTTTAACACTCACTAAGATATTACAATATTTGTGAGGTTGAAGATGAAGTTGTTAGTTGTTTGTGTAATAACGTTGAGAATCAATTTGGCAGCGTAAGATTACTTCAGCGTGTGTTCTCTAGTTCTTCAGCATCCAGAGCATCACTTATATAGGCAATGAGAAAAGTGACCGTTGAGGAGCATTTAATGCTTTATATGAATAGTACACTGCTGCATTTAATGTTTCACTCTTTTGTCAAATACCTCGAGCCTTGTTTCAACTGCTCTTGCTGACTTTGCCTTTTGTAGCTTCTAACGTTCCTTTTGTCAGTCAGATTTGACGTTGTAGCTTTTTCATCTTGTACTTGCTTCTGGACTCTGACTATTAGAATGACGTTTGAATATCAGAGTCTTCAGTGTTGGTGCAGAATATAACTTTAGTCATCAGACTTTGGAAGTTCCTTGCAGCGTGATACTATCAGATCTTCAGAGCCTTGCTTCTGATTACCATTTTCTGATGCCTTCCAGATCATGTTCTGATTTTCTCAAGACCATCTTCTGATGTCTTCCAGACCATATTCTGATGAAGTCATCCAGATCTTCTGGGTCAGAGCTTCTGAATGCTGATTTTGTGCATACTTTTTTAGACTTTTCCTGAAATGGAAAACGTGAATAATTAGAGTACCACACTGTCTTATACAAAATTCATATATATTGTTATCATCAAAACTAGAAATATTGATCAGAACATTTCATGTTCTAACAATCTCCCCCTTTTTGATGATGACAAAAACATACAGAATTGATATGAATTTGTATCCAGAATATCAGATGAAAAAGAAAATACACAGATATAGCGTAAAAGCATATTAATCAGAATGTGTGAATACGTCTCCCCCTGAGATTAACAATCTCCCCCTGAAATTAATACTAGAAGAGTTTATAAATAAAAGACTTCCCTGAGTATTTTCCATTTCAGAAGAGACTTTCACGTTGAACTTTATCTTCAGATGATTCAGAGCTTCCTTTCAGAGCTTCCATTGGACAGCTTCAGAGCTTTGAATTTTTCTTAGCTTATCAGAGCATCAAAGTAGCTTGCTTCAGATCTTGTATCAGATCTTTAAATTCTTGTATCAGAGCGTAGCTTGCTTCGGATATTGTAATTTCTTGTATCAGAGCATTAAGCTTTGTTTACTTCAGATCTTTGGAAGATTTTCTCAAGATACGTTTCTCCCCTTTTTGAGCTTTTTCAGATTATCTCATTTCTGCAAAACTATCAGAGGCAAAAACTTTGCAATATTTGTTAGGAATATTGAGACTTAAGCCCATCAACTAATATAATAAATCAATTCAAGTCATACGTTTCTCCCCCCTTTTGTCATAACATAAAAAAGCATATAAATAAAAGATTCAGATGAAAGACATAAAAGATGAAGGAAGAAATTTTCATTGATTAGCCAGAATGTGTACAAGCAGATCCAATGGATAAAGAAAACAGATGAAAGAAACAAAGAAGACCCTAAGCAAAGACTCAAAACTCAGACTAAGACTGGGTAAGCTTAGAAGCTAAGGCTGCCAGAAGATTTTTGATCTCAGCAGTGTCTGCAGCTTGTTTCTTGGAAGCTTCTTCAGATCTTTGCATCCAGGTCTTGGATTCAACATTTGTTTCATCTTACTTTTCCAGACGGCTGAACACAGTTGCTTGATTTTGCTGAAGCTCCTTCAGAGTTTCCAACACTGCAGAGGTTGAAGGGACAACAATAGGAGCAAGAGGGTTTTCCTCAACAATAGTAAGGAAAGCTGATCGGTCACCAATTTTACATACTTTCCATCGATTATTTGATAAGAAATCGCTCATTCCGGTAACACCATGGTTTAGTTTTCTATCGTTTTAGTTAATTTACTTCATGTTTTGCAAATCGGTTCTTGTTTTAATTATATTTCTAATTAGATGTTTTTGAGACGTTGTTTTGGTAGTGTTTATTGATTTCAGGAAAAAGGAAAGTTTCTAGAAGAATTAGAACAAGAGCAGAAGAAAAAACAGGCTGCCAGTGTCGTTTGACACGGCCAGTGTCGTTTGACACAGGCTGCCAGTGTCGTTTGACACAGCCAGTGTCGTTTGACACAGGCTGCCAGTGTCGTTTGACACGGCCAGTGTCACGAAATCAGAAGAAGAATGGCGTGGGCAGAAGCTGACACGGGCAGCCCGTGTCGTTTGACACGGCCGTGTCAGCGTGAACGTGAAGATTTTTTCAATTTTTGCTGATTGTTCAATTTGGACTCATTAAGGGCAATTTTGTCATTCTGCACCAGATGGAAACATAGTATCACTACTTAAACCTATTTTTCATGAGAAGAGGGTATCTTTTTGGAATTGAATTTTAATTTTCACGTACAATTTGGGGGAAGAGCAGAGACATGCGATTGTTGGGAAAACGGAGATCTCTCAACCGCGGAAGCTATTGAAGATCAAAGTCATCCTAATTCTATTGTAATGAGTTTCTCTTTCACTATGTTTGTTTTTAATTTTATGAACATGAGAGGCTAAACCCCCCAATGCTATGGGGGTGTCCCTGATTTCCTATTGTAATGACAATTTGCTCGTATTATTAGTAATTTCATAACTTTTTCACTATCATATTTTTATATAGTATTCTTAATGCAAACCATTATTGGAAAATAAGGTTTTGATTTATGGTTAACGTTAGGTCAGAAAAACCAAGGTTAATGCTTTTATATAAAAATATAAATCAGTATCATCAAGGAATTGAGATATAGATTTGTAAACGTAACTCTTCTGCTGAAACAAAGAGATTGGTATTCTTATTATACAACGAAGGAATTTGGGTATAAAGGAAATATTATATGATTTTTCCTAAAGGAAATTTGGAAAGTCACACTCAAAATTGGTGATGATATGAATTAGTAGTGATCTGGTTAATTTTAAGAGTATTGTTATTATAAGGAATTTCATACACCATCCCCTAGCATTACTTTACAATTTATCTCATACAAGTTTATTTAGTTATTAATCTTTTAATTCTTATTTTATAATTTTGCATACAACATTGAAACAAACCAAGGAGTGTTTGTTCAATTGAATGTGTTAAGACACTTAAGTTTCTGCGCAGTCCTCAAGAGATCGACACTGGGGATACCCCCAATTACTACTACATCGAGAAAATAGTACACTTGCTATAATTTTCCGATCAAGTTTTTGGCGCCGTTGCCGGGGATTGCCAACATATAAGTGATTAATTATTCAATTGAAATTTTGTTGCTCTGCAACCAAAATTTTATTTTCTGCATTCCTATTTGTTGAATTTTTGTTCCCAACTAACTATCGTCTAATCTTTTTATGCGAGGTAAGGCCTCAACTGAATTTCTTTTTGACGCAGAACCTGAAAGATCATTGCGAGCAAGACTTCGAAAGGCTAGACAAGAAAGACTAGCGGCAAACGAAGAAATACCCATAGTTTCGGAATCTGAAAATGAAGAGACACAATCTATTCCTTCTGAGCAGTCAGATTCAAAATCTGAAACTATGGCAGCTAATCCACCTCCCGTTGAAAGACTTTTAGGTGATTATGGAGGAGTGAATGCACCACTTGGCCGGATGACAATAGTTAATCAACCGGTCAATGTCGACCACTTTCAGTTGCACCCCTCAACTATCAGACAACTCGAAAGAAGACCTTTCTCTGGAAAAATCAATGAAGATGCAAATAAGCATCTACAAAGATTTCTGACCATGACTACGTCACTAAAAATTGAGGGGCATTCTGAAGAAGCCAAAAAGTTAGTGATGTTTCCATTTACACTATCAGAGGACGCTGAAGAGTGGTTCTACCTTTACTTGCTGGAAGCATTACTACTTGGCAACAAATGGAGACCACTTTCCTCAACGAGTATTTTCCCGCTTCTGTGTACATCCGCAAGAGGTATGACATAGTTAATTTTAAACAGAAGGAAGGGGAGTCACTTGGGGACGCTTATAAAAGGTACAAAAGATTGTTGGTTGCATGTCCTACACACAATATGGATGCAACTGAACAAATGAAAAATTTCGTGAATGGCCTAAGAATCAAGACTAAGCAACTCATCGACACAGCTGCCGGTGGCTCAACAAATTTTACAACAGCCACTGGTATCAAGAAGATTATAGAAGCCATTGCTGCAAATGAACACTTGGAGTTATATGACCGTAGTGTGAGCCAACCAGAAGGAATCATCGATCTGAAGTTGGCAAATCAAGTGGTTAAGATGGAGGATCAAATTACAGCTGAAGTAGAAAGAAGACTGAAGAAGATAGCCCTGGATTCTCAAACGGTAGCACAGGTTCAGCCAGTTCAATGGGTTCAAGCAGTAAATTGTGAAATTTGTGGGGGACCTCATTTTGCTATACATTGTGTTGCAACCGCACAACAAGTAGAAGAGATCAACTTTCAGAAGCAAAATAATCCCTACTCAAATACTTACAATCCGGGATGGAAAAATCACCCGAATTTCTCTTGGAAAGATCAACAAGGGAATGCTCAAAAACAAGGGACCATACCATACCAACCTCAGCAACAACAGTATCGGCCACCACAACAACAACCATATCAGCAACCATATCAAAAACCACCACAACAACAATTCCAACAACAGGTACCCAGAAAATCAGATTGGGAAATTGCCATTGAAAAGATGGCCGCCCAAAGTTCCCAATTCCAAGAAGAGACAACAAGTAACTTAAGGAATACAGGTGCTTCTATTAAAAATCTCGAGATTCAGATGAGTCAAATCGTGCAACAACTTGCCGGTTCTCAACCACAAGGTGCCTTGCCAAGTGCTACAGTTACCAATCCAAGAGATAATAATCATGTTAATGTTGTGACTACGAGAACTGGAAAAACAAAAGAAGTACCTGAGTCTGAAGAAGAAGACCAATTGATTGAAGTTGATTTGGAGATAAAATAAACCGACATTGCAAGTGAAGAAGTTGTTGTATCCGAAAGAGTAGTTGCAGAGAAGTCCCATAATCCTAAACCAGCGGTTAAGCTTCCTTTCCCCACAAGGAACGAGAAGAAGGGTCAGCATGAAAAGAATTTCGAAAAATTCCTAGAAATGTTCAAAAAGCTCGAAATCAACATCCTTCTCTTGGAGGCACTTGAGCAAATGCCTATCTATGCGAAGTTCATGAAAGACATCATCTCGAAGAAGCAAACCATAGAGACTGACCCGATTATTCTAACTGAAACTTGTAGTGCCATTTTGCAGGGTATGAAGATTCCAGTGAAAAAGAAAGATCGAGGTTCCGTGACTATTCCGTGTACCATTGGGGATAGGTCATTCAAGAAAGCTCTTATTGATTTGGGAGCCAGTGTGAGTCTTTTGCCACTGTCCATTTATAAGAGATTGGGGATAGGGAATGTGCAAGATACAAGGATGACACTCCAATTTGCTGACCACTCTGTGAAAAGACCCTACGGGATAGTAGAAAATGTACTAGTAAAGATCGACAAGTTTGTGTTCCCGGTAGATTTTGTCATTTTAGAGATGCCGGAAGATGAAGAGATACCAATCATCTTGGGGAGACCATTTTTAGAGACCGGGAGATGCTTGATCGACATAGAGGAAGGTATTATGACCTTGAAAGTTTATGATGAAGAGTTAAACATTGATGTGCGAAACACCATGAAGTACAAGGATGATGTGGCCACGAGTCAACATATTGAGGTGATTGATCAAGTAAGTGAAAATGAAAATTCCTTTACAACACTTAAATTACCTTTGGAAAGAGTGTTGAGTTTATCAATTTTTGACAAAGAAGAAGTAGTTAATGAAGAGGATACGGAAGTAGTAGCCATGATGGAAGCTTTGCCACCTTTTAAGGGTTATCGACACAACCGGTGGGAAGACCTTAGGCAACCTTTAGTGGAGGAGGAGAAAGATGAACAAAAGAAAGGGGCTGAACATAAACAATTACCGGAGAACCTCAAATATGTCTTCTTAGACACTGAGAGTAAGTGCCCAATCATCATAAGTTCCCACCTTGAATTCCTTCAAGAAGATAAGCTTGTCAAAGTTCTTAAAAAGCATAAGAGTGCTCTTGGATGGTCCATTGAAGATTTGAAAGGAATAAGTCCAACAATTTGCATGCACAAAATCCTAATGGAAGATGATCAGAAACCGGTTGTCCAACCGCAACGACGACTCAATCCAGCAATGAAGGAAGTGGTTAGAAAAGAGGTGGTAAAACTCTTGGACGCAGGGATGATCTATCCCATATCTGACAGTTCATGGGTGAGTCCGGTTCATGTGGTGCCAAAGAAAGGTGGAACTACTGTGATTAAGAATGAAAAGAATGAGTTGATTCCCACGAGGACAGTTACAGGGTGGAGAGTATGCATCGACTACCGAAGATTAAATCTGGCAACAAAAAAATCTCACTTCCCGTTGCCTTTCATCGACCAGATGTTAGAAAGGTTAGCGGGACATGACTACTATTGTTTCCTCGACGACTATTCGGGGTATAATCAGATAGCTGTTGCACCAGAAGATCAGGAGAAGACCGCGTTTACATGCCCTTTTGGTATTTTTGCCTACAGAAGAATGCCATTCGGGCTATGTAATGCTCCGACCACATTTCAAAGATGCATGCAATCTATTTTTGCCGATATGCTTGAGAAGCATATGGAAGTATTCATGGATGACTTCTCGGTTTTTGGTAAGTCTTTTGATAATTGTTTAACTAACCTTGCTCTTGTTTTAGAAAGATGCCAACAGACCAACTTAATCCTCAACTGGGAGAAGTGCCACTTCATGGTGCGTGAAGGTATAGTTTTGGGTCACAAAATTTCCCATAAAGGAATAGAAGTTGACCAAGCGAAGATAGAAGTCATAGCAAAGTTGCCTCCTCCCATGAATGAAAAAGGTATTCGAAGTTTCTTAGGGCATGCGGGTTTTTACCGTAGGTTCATAAGAGATTTCTCTAAAATAGAAAAACCATTAACTACGCTTTTAGTTAAGGACAAAGCCTTTATTTTCGATAAAGAGTGTGCCGTAGCATTTGATACAATAAAGCAAAAATTAGTGTCGACACCAATTGTTGTAGCCCCGGATTGGTCTCTACCTTTTGAGATCATGTGTGATGCAAGTGATATTGCAGTAGGGGCGGTTCTAGGAAAGCGTAGAGAAAAATTATTACATGTTATTTACTACGCTAGTCATGTGTTGAATCCTGCTCAGATGAACTATCCAACTACCGAAAAGGAGTTGTTAGCGGTTGTTTATGCCTTCGATAAATTCAGGCAATATCTGTTGGGTTCTAGAGTCATTGTTTATACTGACCATGCTGCCTTGAAGTATCTTTTTGCTAAACAGGACTCTAAACCAAGATTGCTAAGATGGATCTTACTCCTTCAGGAGTTTGATGTGGAAATTCGTGACAAGAAAGGGTCTGAAAACACTGTGGCCGATCACTTGTCTCGAATGTCACATATTGAAGAAACAAAATATAAGCGCCCAATAAAGGACGAGTTCGCCGATGAACACATCCTCGCTGTTATTGGTGTGCCTTGGTTCGCCGACTACGCGAACTATCTGGTAGGTGGGGTAATCCCTGATGATTTCGATTCTCACAAAAAGAAAAAGTTTTTGCATGATTGCAGGTTCTACTTGTGGGATGACCCATTCTTGTACAAGAGAGGAATAGATGGGTTGGTTAGAAGGTGTGTTCCAGAGGAGGAACAAAGGGATGTGCTAAAAGCATGCCATGACTCAGACTATGGAGGACACTTTAGTGGTGATAGAACTGCAGCAAAAGTCCTCCAATCGGGGTTATATTGGCCTTCTCTATTCAAAGATGCCCAAGGGATAATCAAAGAGTGCGACAAGTGTCAACGAACAGGTAACATTTCGAAAAGAAATCAGATGCCTCAAAATGCTATGTTGGAAGTTGAACTCTTTGATGTCTGGGGTATCGACTTTATGGGGCCATTCCCACCGTCTTTTGGGAAGAACTACATTTTAGTGGCGGTGGACTATGTATCAAAGTGGGTAGAAGCAGTTGCTTTACCAACAAATGATGCGAGAGTGGTGGTTAAGTTTTTAAAGGAGAATATTTTTGCTAGGTTTGGAGTGCCGAGAGCTCTAATAAGTGATGAAGGAACACACTTTCTGAATCACCTAATGGAAAAGCTTCTCTTGAAATACAATGTGAAGCATAGAATAGCAACTCCGTACCACCCACAGACAAGTGGGCAAGTAGAAGTGTCAAATAGGCAGCTGAAGCAGATCCTAGAGAAGACAGTTAACTCGTCTCGCAAGGATTGGGCAAGTAAGTTGGATGATGCGTTGTGGGCGTACCGCACCGCATTCGAAACGCCTATAGGTATGTCTCCTTACCAATTGGTTTATGGAAAAGCTTGTCACTTGCCTTTAGAACTTGAGCACAAAGCATTATGGGCTTCAAAATTCCTAAATTTGGATCTGGCTAAAGCGGGAGATTCCCGAGTTCTTCAACTCCATGAGCTAGAAGAATTTCAGAATCGAGCTTATGAAAATGCCAAGATTTATAAAGATCAAACCAAGAAATGGCATGATCGTCGGATCCAAAGGAAGGAATTTTGGGAAGGACAAATGGTTCTATTGTATAACTCCAGGTTGAAGTTGTTCCCTGGTAAGCTGAAGTCGAAGTGGTCCGGACCTTTTATTATTCACAAGGTTTTTTCCCATGGAGCAATTGAGTTGAAAAATCAAGCAAATGGAGACACATTCAAAGTCAATGGGCAAAGACTAAAACCCTACTATAGAGGCCAAGAGATTGGCCAAATCCATGTCGTTCGTTTCACCCGGTGAGACGGATGACCGTCGAGCCATGCGACGTTAAACGAAGCGCTTCGTGTGAGGCAACCCACGCGTTTATTTCTAACGATGATTTGTGTTTTCATGTCTTTTTACAGGTTTTCTCATTAGTCGACTCAATAAGGAGAAGAAACCTCAGTTCAAAAAATAAAAATAAAAATAAAAATAAAATAAAGGAAGCTCAAGAAAACGGACAGAATTGGACACGGGTGGGCCGTGTCAATTGACACGCCCGTGTCAATTCTGCGAGGAAATAAAAAAAAACAAGGGGGGAGCTAAAAACGGGCAGAGGCGGACACGGGATGGCCGTGTCATTTGACATGCCCGTGTCGCGTCTTCAGAATTTTTTTTTCTTTTTTTTTTTCGGTTTTCTTTTTCTTTTACCATAGGGGGCCCCACGAAATTTTAACCCTTTTTTCTCTTTCTCTTCCCCTTCTTCTCTCTTTATTGCTATATTCTTCCTCTTCTCTCTCTCCAAAAACCCTAAAACTCCATAACCATCTCCACATAAAGCTTCTAACTTTCCCCCTTTTACATCCTCCATTGCCAATCTTCCTTCATGAAAGTTGCTCCGAATTTCACCCTCTACCCGTCTACGGTAGCTTTTTCTGTTAACTCTCTATTTCAATTGTGTCAATTTTTTAGGTACCATCATGCCTCCTAAGACAAGTGTTGGACGAAAGCAACCCATGGGGGGGTCATCAAGATCGTGAGTACGTGCTAACACCGTATCGGTGGCTCAACAAAACGTCCATGTCATTGCCTTCACCAAACCGGTTCAAGAAGCACGCTACGAACACCATTTTCAGCGTAAGTTAATGCCCACCAGGTATATGTGTTCCGAAACTCTCTCTGCATTGGGTTTATCTAATGAAATAGATAGAATGTTACATGTTCTCGGTATTTTAGAATTCATGCACTGTGAAGCGCCAACCTACGCGCGTATAACACTTGAATTTTTGAGTACTTTGGAATTTAAGTTGCAGCCTCTTTGGGAGACTCCTACTCGGTGCCATTCGGGTACCCTGAAATTCAGGTTGTATAACACAGAGCATGAACTGACAGTTGAGACATTGGGGGAAATCCTTCACCTGCCCATCTATGGTCCCGGAGCTGTACCAGGAACTTTTAATCCTTCATCTTTCTGGGCAAAAATTACACAAGCAGGTCATTATGTAGCTAAGAACGCTAAGGCGTCCCGTATCCAAAACCCATGTTTTCGTTATGCACAGAAATGCTTGGCTTTCTCATTGTTTGGAAGAGGGGACAATACGGGGGTGGCCTCGAAAGCAGAACTATATTTGTTACACGCCATGGCAAATAGGTATCCTGTGAATGTCGCCGCATTCGCGGATAACCATTTAGGAAAGGTGAGTCGAGCAACCTCTGGTGCTATTTTGGTAGGCGGCATGATCACTCAGATCGCTAGGCATTTTAATTATAATCCTGCCGCCCTAAATGAGCGCCCTGTTGAAGGTATGACAAAATTAGACATGGTCGCACTTGTCAATCAAGGGATGATTCAGAGACAGGGGGAGTATTTTGGGTTGGTTTGTCAGAAGCAGGTTATTCTCTCCCTTCCGGATCCTGACCGAGTATCAATTTTGGAACATGATAATTGGACTTATGCGGGTGATTTACCGGATGACATGGAAGAGTATGATGAAGAGATGGTGGATGAGGAGGTTCCGATGGAAGAGGTACCTCACCATCAAGGACAAGATCAAGGAAATTTTGAAAATACTCAAGAGGTACCACCTCAAGTAGGTGACAGATTCTCAGCTTTGAACCAAGAAGAGTGGTTGTGGATGCAGACGGAGTTTGGAGACCTCCATGCTGAACAAACCCGACAAGGAGTGGAACAGGTTCGCCAAGGAAATGCGATAGCTCGCCAGGGAACTGAGATAGCTCGCCAGGGTGCATTGATGGATGCCATGCACCGTATGATGCGACATATGATGTCGCATTTTCCTCCTCCGCCTCGCAAGTAGAGCATTGTGAGTCACTCTCGCTACCTTGCATTCAAACATTGCGGTCAATGTTTGGTTCAAGTGTGGGGGGGTTCTTTCTGTCTTTATTGTTTTTCAATTTAATCTTTATTGCTTTCAGTTCTCTAGTTCAAGTTATGTGTGTTTATTTCTAGTCTTTTGTTATGTTATCTTTACCATGTGTTACAGGATGATGATATACACTGAATGATTGATGGAGTGGTAGTAAAATGAGAAAGATGCACCCCAGGCACCCTTGAAAGTGATACAACTGAATTATTGTGGGACGCAACTTAACAACACCTGACCGAGATTGAAAGTTGGTACATACGAACCGGAAAAGAAGCGACATTACACAATAAGCACTCGGGATCCTGTAAGCTATGCCCAACATGGTGAGATCAAAAAAAGCCAGAAATTTATCATCATGAGAGAGTAGTCAGGTATGACTTTATCACTTTGAATTTGCGTAAGTTTTACTCATATGACACTACATGATAACACACACTGAGGCACATTTTTTTTATTTCCCCTTGAGCCTTTCTAGCCGTCCCCTATTTATGTTTACTCATTGCAAACCCTTTTGAGCCTGTATCTGTAACACCCCTTTTCATACCCCAAAAATATTTAACATATAATCAGAGAATAGCATGCATATAAATCAGAAGGGCGTCACATCGATGCTTTTAGAAGAACTAAAAACCTTAAAAAAAACTGACAGCATTTATCTACACAACACAACACACCTGGTCATTTTAATATCACTCAATATAAAATCACAATTTAACCTGGATATGCATTCACAGCGGAAAATATGATACTCATGTGATTCATAATGATTCATGTCCCATACCATGATCATACATCGACTAATAGTCTCAATTTAACATAAAGTATAATCAAAGGGTTTGGCTTATAAGCCTTTCAAAATAACATGTAACCGATAAATAAGTTCACAAGTCATAGCATAATACATACGCAAATATAACATGAGTTCAATACACCTAGTCTACCCAGTGTTACATGACCAGAGCATCGACTCACTACCTAGTCTCCAATAACCAAGGAAGAACCTCTGGCTAAGTCCCGCACGAGCTACTAAACTCCAGAACCTGCATGTCGCCAAACGAGAGCAACATTAAAACAGAAGGGTGAGAATACGAACCATTATGAAGCAAGTATAACGGGATACAATGGTTAAATCAGCACTTCAAGTAATTAATCATACTATGTATAACCATATAGATAATAGTAATCCACCTATTTTCACATATTATCGAGTATATAATAAGCTTAAATAGTATAGTCTTTTAATTCTACTATTATATTCTCAATCAAGTACACAATCATAATTATCACATATTCATACATTTAATCAAATACGTATTCAACTTCACTCGCTTTTCAATTATCAAACTCATACACATATCACAACTACATCAATTTCACATACTCAATTATCGCATAATTTTAATGTGACTCAATACAAGATATGTGACGCTATGCATGTGGTACCGAATTGTGAACCCAAGGTTTCACCGCTTTCCGATTCAATATCTAGAATCCAAGCCACGCTTCCGATCCGGACAAGACCAAAGCCCACCAAACGTAAACATATAGTTTACTGCTTCCGATTCACTTTAGAATCTAAGCCTCGCCTTTGTTTCAAAGCAAACCACCTTTGTTTCAAGGCACACCATGATATGAATGTATGTACAACGTTAACAAGCATATGCAATTAAGATCATCTTTACCATCTTAATATTTCGCATATCACAATAATCCACTCTATGAATTATCCACAATATTGTACACCATATTCTCATCACATAAGCATTATTCACATATAATAGTCGACACACAATTTCAAATCCACCATTTTAATTAATACTAGTAATTAATACTATCACATGCTAACCCCTAAGTTATCAATTATATATGATTTACTCTTTTCATAATAACCTAAGAGTCATTTGGAGGGTACTATTTAACTACTCATAGAAGTTTAAACCTAAAATAATCAAAGAATATATCCATGTATTAATTAATCTATATATTCATCACTTTAATTAAACAAACTTGGTTCAGCCACACTCCTATTGTTAAAATGTATTTGCATTTAATGGCAGGGTGCTCACATTTAATTAAAAGCCAAAACCGAAACAGGGCATGAAAAAAAAAAGGTCTTAATTCATTCTTTATGTAAAATATGCTACAGTAAGTAAATCCACAATGTCATATATGAACATGTTAATGTTATATAACTTAAGGCCCACTACAGTAAGGGGCGCATTACATAACAAGTGCCATTCGTTTTCTTCTTTTATTCAATTAAGGTATCAACAGTAGCATTCCCATTTAATAATGTTATGTATTTTCACGTGTGTCAATTGGCCAATGGTATATCATTGCGCATGTTCATTCACAAGCAAGTGGGTCTTGCGTTTTTCTTCAATTTGCCACAAGCAATGAACAGTGACCGAGTTTTTTTTTCAGTACGCAGAAGTAGTGTTTTAAGTGGTCATGTGACTCTAGCATAGGTACTGCAGCGATATGAAAAGAAATGGAACGGCATTATACTAAACAGCAACATTCATTTCCGGCATTAAGCTTTGGTTTTCCAGATTTCAATTCATCAACAGATCTACTATACTAAACAGAAATCAACCATATATTTTATTAGGTTTAACTGTGGATAAATATAAATATGTTAACCTACCAATTACCCCATTATACTAACCCACAATGATTAGGGATTGTCCCCCTTACCTCTTGATTTCTCCTCCAAAACCCTAGCTTCCTCTTCTTGTTCCTCTCCTCCACTTCTATTCTTGAAAACCAGAAAAATGATAAATGATGTTTTTACTCCTCATTTCCTCTCTTACTATCTTTATTTATCATACTGGGCTTTAAAATTAATAACACCCCCTAATTGCTTATCACTCCAATAAATAGGCCCAATTAATCTAAATCTCTAATAACTTACTTTAATTCTATTAAACACAAATGCACTCAAGTTTAATTAATTAAATTAATAATTAAATCTCTTAACGATTAAATAATTAATTTAACACACCAAAAGTATAAAATATTATAATAAAATAAATACTTAAAAAAACGGGCTGTTACAGTATCCCTTGTTAGTTTTTAAACCGCATATACTACCCCCGGGCATT
The DNA here is from genome assembly GCF_029867415.1 of Vicia villosa. NCBI lineage: Eukaryota > Viridiplantae > Streptophyta > Magnoliopsida > Fabales > Fabaceae > Vicia > Vicia villosa. The sequence goes on along the minus strand of NC_081186.1, from coordinate 20,907,991 downwards.
ACAACTCTCCCCCACTTAATAGATTTTCGGCCTCGAAAATTACCTCAAACAAACAACTCTGGATATGATTCCTTCATCTTATCCTCGAGTTCCCAAGTGATGTTGCCATCAGCGACTCCGCCCCATATCACTTTCACCAAAGCGATCTCCTTACCACGAAGCTTCTTCACTTCACGATCTTCAATTTGCATAGGTGTTGTATCAACTGTCAAATTATCTCTTACTTGAACATCATCCAACTGAACAACATGCGATGGATCCGCAATATATCGCCTCAATTGAGACACATGGAACACATCTTGGAGATTAGAAAGAGACGGTGGCAACACAATTCGATAAGCTACTTCACCCACTCTTTCCGAAATTTGGTAAGGGCCAATAAAACGCGGTGTTAACTTACGTGACTTCAACGCCCTACCAACTCCCGTTATTGGCGTAACACGAAGAAACACATGATCATCCTTCTTAAATTCAAGAGTCTTCCTCCTCTTATCATGGTAACTCTTTTGGCGACTTTGAGAAGCCTTCATCTTCTCTTGAATCATCTTAATCTTATCCGTAGTCTCTTGAATCAATTCGGGTCCAACCACATCACTCTCTCCCGACTCATACCAACACAAAGGAGTTCTACACTTCCTACCATAGAGAGCCTCAAAAGGTGCCATTCCAATACTTGAATGGAAACTGTTGTTATAAGTAAACTCGATCAAAGGCAAGAAACTATCCCAATTTCCTCCTTGTTCCAAAACACAAAACCTTAAGAGATCCTCAAGTGACTGAATAGTCCTCTCCGTTTTTCAGTTTGCGGATGATACGCTGAACTCAAACGCAACTTCGTACCCAATGCGCTTTGCAAACTTTCCCAAAATCTCGAAGTGAACCTCGGATCTCTATCCGAAACAATACTCGATGGAATACCATGCAAGCACACAATTCTCTCGATGTATAACTTAGTAAGTCTCTCCATTGAATAATCCATCCTCATCGGAATAAAATGAGCACATTTAGTCAATCTATCCACAACGACCCAAATTGCCTCACAATTACTCGATGTCCTCGGCAAACCTGAAACAAAATCCATCGAGATACTATCCCACTTCCACTCGGGAATAGATAATAGTTGCATCAAACCAGACGGTTTTTGATGTTCAATCTTTGACTTTTGACAAGTCAAACAAGAATACACAAATTCCGCTATGTCCTTCTTCATACCTTGCCACCAAAACATTTTCCTCAAATCTTGATACATTTTAGTAGCGCCAGGATGAATACTCAAAACACTTCTATGCCCCTCCTCAAGAATCCTCTTTCTCAAGTCCGCAACATCTGGAACACAAACCCGATCACGACACCTCATAGTACCATTCTCATCAATCCGAAAGTCACCACCTCTTCCTTGATTAATCAATGTGAATCGATCAACCAAACCCAAATCAGATTTCTGTCCTTCGCGAATCTCATCCAAAATACCACTAGTAAGCTTCAACATACCAAGCTTCACACCACTAGAAGTCTCTTCACATAACAAACTCAAGTCTCTAAATTGTTCCAACAATTCAAACTCTCGAACCATCAACATAGACATGTGCAATGACTTCCTACTCAATGCATCGGCTACAACATTCGCTTTTCCAGGATGATAGTTTAAACCAAAATCGTAGTCTTTCAAGAACTCCAACCATCTTCTTTGTCTCATATTCAACTCTTTCTGATCGAACAAGTACTTCAAGATCTTGTGATCACTAAACACATCAAACCTTGATCCAAACAAATAATGTCTCCAGAGTTTTAACACAAACACCACAGCTGCTAACCCTAGATCATGTGTAGGATAATTCATCTCATGAACTTTGAGTTGCCTTGAAGCATAAGCTACAACTTGTCCTTTTTGCATTAGAACACCTCCCAATCCCAACAAAGAAGCATCACAGTATACCACGGAAGGTTCTAACGGATCCGGTAAAATCAAAATGGGAGCAGAAGTCAATCTTCTCTTGAGTTCTTGGAAATTCTCTTCACATTGCGAAGTCCAAATAAAGGCTTGCCCTTTTCTAGTCAACTGCGTCAACGGTAACGACAACTTAGAAAATCCCTCAATGAACTTCCTGTAATAACCAGCCAAACCAAGAAAACTTCTAATCTCAGCAACAGACTTAGGAGCTTCCCATTGAGATACAGCTTCTATCTTCGAAGGATCAACAGAAATGCCTCCACTTGAAATCACATGCCCAAGAAAGCTTACTTCACTTAACCAAAATTCACATTTAGATAGCTTAGCAAACAACTTATTCTCTTTCAACACGGACAAAACAACCCTCAAGTGCTCAGCATGCCCTTCATCACTCTTAGAGTAAATCAAGATGTCATCAATGAATACTACAACAAACTTATCTAGGTAGTCATGAAAGATCCTATTCATATATTTCATGAACACGCCAGGTGCATTAGTCACACCAAACGGCATCACAGAATATTCGTAATGACCATACCTCGTCCGAAAAGCAGTTTTCTGAATATCCTCAGCTCTAACGCGAATCTGATGATAACCAGACCTCAAATCAATCTTACTAAACACACATGCTCCAACCAACTGATCCATCAAGTCATCAATTCTCGGAAGTGGATATCGGTTCTTAATCGTCACTTTGTTCAATTGTCTATAATCAACACATAATCTCATCAAACCTTCTTTCTTCTTGACCAATAGAAAAGGTGCACCCCACGGCGATACACTAGGACGAATAAATATCTTCTCAAGCAATTCTTCTAGTTGACTCTTCAACTCTTTCAACTCTGAAGCGGACATCCTATATGGAGCCATCGATACAGGACTAGTTCCAGGAACTAAATCAATCGAAAACTCAACTTCTCGTTCTGGTGGTAAATCAATTATATCATCAGGAAATACCTCCGCAAATTCACAAACTATATGCAATTCCTTAATGGTTCTCTTCTCGTGCACATCTAAGGTTGCTAACAACATAAACAATTCAGCTCCACCTTGAATTGATTCGCCGACTTGCTTAGCGGACAAGAATAAATCTTCTTTAGTACAACTCTCAGGAAAGATGACCGTCTTATCAAAACAGTTGATATACACACGATTAAATTCCAACCAATTCATGCCCAAAATCACATCAAGTTGTTCTAAAGGAAGACAAACTAAATCGATCCCGAAATCCCTACCAAAGATACTCAATGGACAATTCAGACATACATAAGAAGTAGAAACAGAACCCATAGCAGGTGTATCAATAACCATACTTCTACGCATATCAGATAATACAAGATTCAATCTCCTAGCACAATCCAAGGAAATGAAAGAATGTGTCGCACCGGTATCAATAATAGCAATCAAAGGTGTACCATTTATGAAGCACGTACCTTGAATTAGCCTCTCATCAGTGGTGGCTCCCGCACCAGACAATGTGAACACTTTTCCTTTTGCTTGCTCCTTCTTTGGCTTGTCACATTTTGTACTAACGTGGCCTTTCTCTCCACAGTTGAAACAAGTCACATTCGAACCACCTCTACAATTAGTAGCTATGTGACCATACTTGCCACACTTGAAACAAGTAGTAACCTCCTTCTTGCACTCAGTAGCTTTATGACCCTCAACACCACATTTGAAGCACTTAAGTGGAGTAGAAGATCCTCCCCAACTTGGCTTCTTGCCAAAACCAGCTTGTTTCCTCTTGTCATCATACGGTTTCCCCCGATCCTGATTCTTTCCTTTCAAACTCTTATAGAGAGAAGCACTCTCTCTACTATCCTCATCATAAATCCGACTCTTGTTAACTAACTCAGTAAAACGGGTAATCTGTTGGTAACCAATAGCCTTCTTGATATCATGCCTCAAACCATTCACAAACTTCAAACATTTAGATCTCCCAGCATTAGCAGTATTATAGTGAGGACAATACTTGATAAGCTCCTGAAACTTAGTAGCATAAACAGCAACAGTACCATTTCCTTGCTTCAACTCAAGGAACTCCACCTCTTTCTTCCCACGACAATCTTCAGGAAAATAGTTCTCTAAGAAGACATCACGGAAAAGATCCCAAGTAACCTCAATGCCATCTTCTTCAAACCTCTGAAGAGTATTGTTCCACCAATCTTCAGCCTCCTTTTCTAGCATATGAGTACCAAACTGCACTTTCTGAGCATCATTACAGTTCATAACTCTGAAGATCTTCTCAATCGCCTTCAGCCAAGCTTGAGCTTTATCTGGTTCATGTTCACCTTCAAAGACAGGAGGATTGTTCCTCTGGAATCTCCCTAAAGCACGGTACTCATCATCATCCCCGTTCCGGTTACCCGCATTCGCTGGAGGAATCTGACCAATAGCACCAGCCAACATCGCCAATGCTTCAGCAATAGCATCATCATTCCTGCCTGCAACCATCGTCCTAGTCAACCAAACAACCAGACAAACAATATCGATCGTGTCAGATACACAAATCAAATACAACAAGATAAGAAAACATTAACGACTATTGACCAACTGGTCGACCAGGCTCTGATACCACTAATGTAACACCCCTTTTCATACCCCAAAAATATTTAACATATAATCAGAGAATAGCATGCATATAAATCAGAAGGGCGCCACATCGATGCTTTTAGAAGAACTAAAAACCTTAAAAAAAAACTGACAGCATTTATCTACACAACACAACACACCTGGTCATTTTAATAACACTCAATATAAAATCACAATTTAACCTGGATATGCATTCATAGCGGAAAATATGATACTCATGTGATTCATAATGATTCATGTCCCATACCATGATCATACATCGACTAATAGTCTCAATTTAACATAAAGTATAATCAAAGGGTTTGGCTTATAAGCCTTTCAAAATAACATGTAACCGATAAATAAGTTCACAAGTCATAGCATAATACATACGCAAATATAACATGAGTTCAATACACCTAGTCTACCCAGTGTTACATGACGAGAGCATCGACTCACTACCTAGTCTCCAATAACCAAGGAAGAACCTCCGGCTAAGTCCCGCACAAGCTACTAAACTCCAGAACCTGCATGTCGCCAAACGAGAGCAACATTAAAACAGAAGGGTGAGAATACGAACCATTATGAAGAAAGCATAACGGGATACAATGGTTAAATCAGCACTTCAAGTAATTAATCATACTATGTATAACCATATATATAATAGTAATCCACCTATTTTCACATGTTATCGAGTATACAATAAGCTTAAATAGTATAGTCTTTTAATTCTACTATTATATTCTCAATCAAGTACACAATCATAATTATCACATATTCATACATTTAATCAAATACGTATTCAACTTCACTCGCTTTTCAATTATCAAACTCATACACATATCACAACTACATCAATTTCACATACTCAATTATCGCATAATTTTAATGTGACTCAATGCAAGATATGTGACGCTATGCATGTGGTACCGAATTGTGAGCCCAAGGTTTCACCGCTTTCCGATTCAATATCTAGAATCCAAGCCACGCTCCCGATCCGGACAAGACCAAAGCCCACCAAACGTAAACATATAGTTTACCGCTTCCGATTCACTTTAGAATCTAAGCCTCGCCTTTGTTTCAAAGCAAACCACCTTTGTTTCAAGGCACACCATGATATGAATGTATATACAACGTTAACAAGCATATGCAATTAAGATCATCTCTACCATCTTAATATTTCGCATATCACAATAATCCACTCTATGAATTATCCACAATATTGTACACCATATTCTCATCACTTAAGCATTATTCACATATAATAGTCGACACACAATTTCAAATCCACCATTTTAATTAATACTAGTAATTAATACTATCACATACTAACCCCTAAGTTATCAATTATATTTGATTTACTCTTTTCATAATAACCTAAGAGTCATTTGGAGGGTACTATTTAACTACTCATAGAAGTTTCAACCTAAAACAATCAAAGAATATATCCATGTATTAATTAATCTATATATTCATCACTTTAATTAAACAAACTTGGTTCAGCCACACTCCTATTGTTAAAATGTATTTGCATTTAATGGCAGGGTGCTCACATTTCATTAAAAGCCAAAACCGAAACAGGGCATGAAAAAAAAAGGTCTTAATTCATTCTTTATGTAAAATATGCTACAGTAAGTAAATCCACAATGTCATATATGAACATGTTAATGTTATATAACTTAAGGCCCACTACAGTAAGGGGCGCATTACATAACAAGTGCCATTCGTTTTCTTCTTTTATTCAATTAAGGTATCAACAGTAGCATTCCCATTTAATAATGTTATGTATTTTCACGTGTGTCAATTGGCCAATGGTATATCATTGTGCATGTTCATTCACAAGCAAGTGGGTCTTGCGTTTTTCTTCAATTTGCCACAAGCAATGAACAGTGACCGAGTTTTTTTTTTCAGTACGCAGAAGTAGTGTTTTAAGTGGTCATGTGACTCTAGCATAGGTACTGCAGCGATATGAAAATAAATGGAACGGCATTATACTAAACAGCAACATTCATTTCCGGCATTAAGCTTTGGTTTTCCAGATTTCAATTCATCAACAGATCTACTATACTAAACAGAAATCAACCATATATTTTATTAGGTTTAACTGTGGATAAATATAAATATGTTAACCTACCAATTACCCCATTATACTAACCCACAATGATTAGGGATTGTCCCCCTTACCTCTTGATTTCTCCTCCAAAACCCTAGCTTCCTCTTCTTGTTCCTCTCCTCCACTTCTATTCTTGAAAACCAGAAAAATGATAAATGATGTTTCTACTCCTCATTTCCTCTCTTACTATCTTTATTTATCACATTGGGCTTTAAAATTAATAACACACTCTAATTGCTTATCACTCCAATAAATAGGCCCAATTAATCTAACTCTCTAATAACTTACTTTAATTCTATTAAACACAAATGCACTCAAGTTTAATTAATTAAATTAATAATTAAATCTCTTAACGATTAAATAATTAATTTAACACACCAAAAGTATAAAATATTATAATAAAATAAATACTAAAAAAAAGGGCTGTTACAGTATCCCTTGTTTGTTTTTAAACCGCATATACTACCCCTTGGCCAAAAAGAAAAAAAAATTCCCTTTTACCCGTGCTCGGCATAAATGTTGTAGATGTAGAAATTGTTCGAAGTTCTAAGTTTGGGGTGGTGAACCTGATACGAAAAGGGCAAGTGAAAAAAAAAGAGAAAAAAAATTGGAGACTCTTGAATGCTCCGAAAAAAAAAAGAGAAGAAGAAAAAAAAATATAGATCTCATAAAAACACACTTGTCCCGGCTAAACGACTTGGTTATATTTGAAACACCCGAATAATTGAGTGAAAGTAAAGAGTCAATGTTAAACCCCATCGTATTAAAATAAGCACAATGACAAGAAAGACAACATGATTGCCAAGCCCTCAAAACCTTTGTGTATCCGTTTCTTTGTTTATCCCACCTGTCCTAAGCCCCGTTACAACCCAAAAGACCTCAAAAAGTGTGTGCAAAATGTTTGTGTATGAAAGTAGAATTTATTCAAATTTAAAAGTTGGCATTGCATATTATGACTTGTGAGTGAATTGTTATTCTTAACCCAGAGAGAATTAGTGAGATGTGTGAAAGAGCTTACAGGTGAAGGAGTACTTTAATGTGGAAGTGAAGCGGGCGATTCGGGTTGTGTAACTGACAAGATTGACCGGAATGGTGGAAGTTGAGTTGCGAAAAGCATGGTTGTATTGTGGTAAGTTGAATTCAGGGGTGACCTTAGTTTTGTCTGTTCATGCATTGCGTGAGGACAAGCAATGAGATAAGTTTGGGGTTGTGATCGGTCACCAATTTTACATACTTTCCATCGATTATTTGGTAAGAAATCGCTCATTCCGGTAACACCATGGTTTAGTTTTCTATCGTTTTAGTTAATTTACTTCATGTTTTGCAAATCGGTTCTTGTTTTAATTATATTTCTAATTAGATGCTTTTGAGACGTTGTTTTGGTAGTGTTTATTGATTTCAGGAAAAAGGAAAGTTTCTAGAAGAATTAGAACAAGAGCAGAAGAAAATACAGGCTGCCAGTGTCGTTTGACACGGCCAGTGTCGTTTGACATAGCCAGTGTCGTTTGACACAGGCTACCAGTGTCGTTTGACAAGGCCAGTGTCACGGAATCAGAAGAAGAATGGCGTGGGCAGAAGCTGACACGGGTAGCCCGTGTCGTTTGACACGGCCGTGTCAGCGTGAACGTGAAGATTTTTTCAATTTTTGCTGATTGTTCAGTTTGGACTCATTAAGGGAAATTTTGTCATTCTGCACCAGATGGAAACATAGTATCACTACTTAAACCTATTTTTCATGAGAAGAGGGTATCTTTTTGGAATTGAATTTTAATTTTCACGTACAATTTGGGGGAAGAGCAGAGACATGCGATTGTTGGGAAAACAGAGATCTCTCAACCGCGGAAGCTATTGAAGATCAAAGTCATCCTAATTCTATTGTAATGAGTTTCTCTTTCACTATGTTTGTTTTTAATTTAATGAACATGAGAGGCTAAACCCCCCAATGCTAGGGGGGTGTCCCTGATTTCCTATTTTAATGACAATTTGCTCGTATTATTAGTAATTTCATAACTTTTTCACTATCATCTTTTTATATAGTATTCTTAATGCAAACCATTATTGGAAAATAAGGTTTTGATTTATGGTTAACGTTAGGTCGGAAAAACCAAGGTTAATGCTTTTATATAAAAATATAAATCAGTATCATCAAGGAATTGAGATATAGGTTTGTAACCGTAACTCTTCTGCTGAAACAAAGAGATTAGTATTCTTATTATACAACGAAGGAATTTGGGTATAAAGGAAATATTATATGATTTTCCCTAAAGGAATTTTGGAAAGTCACACTCAAAATTGGTGATGATATGAATTAGTAGTGATCTGGTTAATTTTAAGAGTATTGTTATTATAAGGAATTTCATACACCATCCCCTAGCATTACTTTACAATTTATCTCATACAAGTTTATTTAGTTATTAATCTTTTAATTCTTATTTTATAATTTTGCATACAACATTGAAACAAACCAAGGAGTTTTTGTTCAATTGAATGTGTTAAGACACTTAAGTTTCTGCGCAGTCCTCAAGAGATCGACACTGGGGATACCCCCAATTACTACTACATCGAGAAAATAGTACGCTTGCTATAATTTTCCGATCAAGTTTTTGGCGCCGTTGCTGGGGATTGGTTGGTGGTTTGAGGATGATTTTCTGGTGATTTTTCAGGTTCCGAGTCATCATGGTTTTCTATGTCTTCTATTAGTTTCCTAAGAGATTCAGATGATATGGGTACCTTGAGGGAGTTATTTGATTGATCAGAATCAGGTTGTTTTTCTGGTTGAGGTTCTGTTGATATATGTTCAGAATTAAAAACAGGAATAGGAACAGACTCAGTTATAGAAATACCTGAAGATTTCTTCTTCTTCTTCAGAGGCTTTGATGGTCCATCTCCAACAGACTTTCTCTTCTTCTCCTTCTTTTCTTCTTTTTCCTTCTTCTCTTCTTTCTTTTCTTTCTTATCTTTCTTCTCTTTTTTCTTTTCTTTCTTATCTTTCTTCTCTTCTTTCTTTTCTTTCTTATCTTTCTTCTCTTCTTTCTTTTCCTTCTTGTCTTTCTTCTACTTCTTCTCCTTTTTCTGTTCTTTCTTATTTTTCTTCTGAGCTGGATCAGGATCAGCTATAGTTGGAAGCACTCTGTCGCTCAGCCATGCTGGATCAAACTTAGAGCCTTCCTTTAAACACTTTTCCAGATAAAAGAGGATTGTGCTAGGATGCTCATTCTTGAAGAAGAGCTCAAAATCAGCCAGAGCAGGAATCCTTCTAGACAAGATCTAATTTACCACTCTAGGAGGAGCGACAATGTTCTCTATCAATTTCATTTTCTTCAAAGTGTGAGCATTCATAGTGCTCCCACACGTTACATGCAGATCTTTAACAATTCCAGTGTCCAGCAGATCTTGCACCAAATTAGTCTCAATCAGAATGTCATAGATCAGTCTTCCTAGAGGAATGATGTTCCTTCTGATCTTTGGAGTCTTTAGTCTGGCTTGCTCTCCAGAGTCCCTCACATGATTCCACATGTGGATGAACAAAATGTAAGGCAGGTCTACTTTCTCGCCTTTCCCAATACAATACAGAATGTATTGTTGATCTTGATTAATGTAGTTTGGAGAGGCAGTAGCCTTTCTGTGATAGATGCAACCTAGAAGAATCTTGGCCTAGATTCTGTAGGGATCCTTCAAATCCTTGATACAAGTAGAACCTTCTCCAGAAGTGAATATTTCAGCATAGATAGCATCCCAATCTGTTCTGCCTACGATAGCTCCAGCAGCACCAAAACAACCTTCCAGACCCAGCAATCTTCTGATCAGGTTTTTAGTAATGGAGATCTCTTGGCCACAAATGAAAGAAAGAATTGCTTTTGGCATTAACTTAGCATGAACCCAAAACTCCTTAACCAATTCTGGGTAAACTGGTCCAATCAGACGGTTGAAGAGTGGTTCCCAGCCTTGATCCAACATATTATTCTTCAAGTTAAAGTTGTGTTCTTGAAGATTATCAAAGTCAACCATTGTTTCATAGAGAACTTCTAATTCAGCCATCGGAATTAGACAGGTTTTCAATGGAGAGAAGACAGTTTGTTGTTGTTGTTGTTGCTGTTGAGAAGACGAAGCATCGTGTTGAACAGACGAAGACGCCATTGATGAACAGTTGAGTTTTCTGAGATTCTTTCGTTTAGGGTTTAAGTGAAAGCAGAAAAGGAGACAGAATTGCATATAATAATGAAGATGATGAAGGAGTGAAAAGAGATAAAAGGAGAATGCAAGTGTTTATATAGACACGGATTTAAAATGAAGAATGCAATGGAGTTATGAATGAGACAGTTACAGAATCTGAATCAATTATCATAAATGTTGAAAGACGTTAGTGGAGGTTAGCGTGAGATTTGAAAAGATTTGCACAGTTACCTAGGGCGGCGTCTCATCAACTGCACGCATACTTGTCCCTTCTGATGAACACGTGGTCATCATCTAGAATAGCTAGTGACAACTATTTTGCTTTAGCAGAAGTTCGGAGTCATACTTAGACACATGAAACGTTAGTAATAACAGTTTCAGAGTATCCATATGAACATGCATAATCAGAACATCTGACAGGTAAAATAAGAAAATAAATAAAACATAATCTTCACACTAATCCACATATCAGATCATCTCATAACTTCATTCTGGGCATAAATCCATACTGATGTTCTTCAGAATGAACTTAAACCTATCTTCAGTAAGGGGTTTTGTAAAGATATCAGCCCATTGATGGTCTGTATCAACAAAGTTTACAGAAAGAACACCCTTCTGAACATAGTCCCTAATAAAGTGATGTTTAATCTCTATATGTTTAGCTTTAGAATGTAAAATAGGATTTTTAGATAAACAAATAGCAGAAGTATTATCACAAAATATAGGAATGTTACTCTCATATATCTGATAATCTTCTAGTTGACTTTTCATCCAGAGCATATGTGTACTACATCCAGCAACAGCTACATATTCTGCTTCTGTTGTAGAGAGTGCAATTGTTGCTTGCTTCTTGCTGTACCAGGAGATCAGGTTACTTCCCAGAAACTGGCAGCTTCCAGAAGTACTTTTTCTTTCTACTCTATCTCCAGTGTAATCAGTATCAAAATATCCTACTAAGTTGTGTTCTTCAGATCTTCTGTAGACTAAACCAACATTAGTAGTACCTTTCAGATACCTAAGAATTCTATTAACAACAGTTAAGTGATATTCTCTAGGATCTGATTGGAATCTAGCATACAAGCATAAACTGAATAAAATATCAGGTCTAGAAGTAGTCAGATAGAGAAGAGATCCTATCATACCTATGTAGATCTTCTGATCTACCTTCTTGCTTACCTCATCCTACCTAAAACGCAAGTTGGATGCATTGGAGTTTTTGCTTCTTTGCTTTCAGATAGTTTGAACTTCTTCAGAAGTTCTTTGACATACTTAGTCTGATGAACATAGGTTTCTTCAGAGGTTTGATTGATCTGAATGCCTAGGAAATATTTGAGTTCTCCCATCATGCTCATCTCAAATTCTGTCTGCATAGACTTAGCAAACTCCTTTCCAAGTGTAGCATTAGATGTTCCAAAAATAATATCATCTACATAAATTTGACAAATAAGAATATCCTTTTATAAGTTTTACAGAAGAGGGTTGTGTCTACTTTTCCTCTTGTGAAACCATTATCCAGAAGGAAAGAACTTAATCTTTCATACCAAGCTCTGGGAGCTTGCTTCAAACCATATAATGATTTATTTAGTTTAAAAACATGATCTGGAGACTTAGAGTATTCAAAACCAGGAGGTTGGTGAACATAAACTTCTTCAACTATATAACCATTTAAAAAGGCACTCTTAACATCCATCTAATTGAAGCAACCTGCCCTAAAAATTAAAGATTAGAGTCGCCACCTATTCTACCAAGGCGAATAGGAAACCTCGCGCAGTTAAGAGATCAGGGTAAGATACTATATTCAGGTCGAGGGAAGGTGTTAGGCACCCTCAACCCTTTCCTATGGTTTGCATTATAGGGTTAATATAAAGAAAGGTGACAGAAAGTTAATAGGGTAAAATGGAAAAAATATCATAATTAAAGGTTTGTAATTCAAAGAAATAAAATCGGGACAAAATGAGATTTATGGGGGAGGGGACTCGCCTTGTTGCCAAGTGCCTACGTACCTCCTTATGGAGGATCAGAGTCTACGTAGTTCGGGGACAGGGTTGTACGCCTTAGAATTTGGAATTTGATTTGATATGGTTGAAAGTTTGTCTCAAAGGCTTTTGAAATAGCCTATGATGAGTTAAGAATTTGAAAGGTTTGTTTGGAAGTGTTTTAGGATTTGGGCGTACAACCCTGATTTTTTTAGTTTGTACTATTAACCGCAATAATCGATTGATTCAATTACCATAGTTAACAGATTAGTAGCTGGATCGTTACCAATTTTAATCAATTGATTTAATTATTAATAATAACGAATAATAGTATTTTTTAATAATTTTTATGAATTAATTTGTATCGTTACCCCTCGTAATCGATTGATTCGATTAAAAAGAACAACGCATTAGAATGAGAGAAATAGAAGAGTTAATCATCGCAACTAATAAAATAGTTGAAACCATTTAACCAAATAGAAATTAATTACATTTTAATTAAATATCATTTTAATTAAAATTATTATTGACCATAGCGATTAATCGATTTAATCGGAACGAACAACAAATTATGATTTTTAATATTAGTATTACATATTAATTTTATTTATAAAAAAAATAATTACTATATATAATTAATTATATTAAAAGATTTAATTAAAATAATATATTAATTAAAATAATTTTTAGTTATTTAGGGATTATGATTCTGTGTGGCTAGGTTGGGGGTTTATATTATAGGTATCAATTCTGGAGCGTTGGATTAGGCTAAGTGGAGAACCAAAGGCTATATTATGAGGGTTCATAGTAGGCTCTATGGCAGGGGGCGCACTGAATCAGAGAGGAAATTTTGAGAAAAATATATGAAAGGGCTGGGTATCGAACCCAGGCCCTTGGGGAAACACAACAGTCACCAACTCCAACGCAGCCAGACGCGCTTTGTGTTATTTGGTTGGTTTAGATTAAACAAATATAATAACTAATGAATACATATAAAAATGCGCGCAAATTTCAAATCACCCAACCGGGTGATGACACGCCATCGTCTTCCACCCCAGAACTCACAAAACCTGCAACTTCAGCTACGGTTTTGCTACGAAAACCTTCGTAGCCTATTGACCTGAAAAATAACGAATAGCCCATGCTTGCACATAAACTCATCGCGACCTTACCTTTGCCTTCGTCCCAACCATGCGGACTCAATCATATCATTATTATGCCCTAATTTGACTCCTAATGAAAAGCCCCAATTTGAAAACCCTAGACCTTGAACCGGCCTCTAATGGCAACACAAGATTAAGGCACGCAAACTCAAAATAAACAACCCAGAAACGTTCATGGCATTGAAACAAACCTAAACATGCAATTAAATTTCAATGAGGATGCATATATTGTCCAGATCGAATAGGTTTTCAGAGCGACTTACTTTGACAAATAGGAGATAATTCTGGGGGTGCTGATGAAGCGTGATGATCCCAACACCTTCAGAATCCTTCCAGGAACGATTTGCACTCCTTAAATCCCCTTGCTATTGTTTAATTCTTCAAAACCGAATTGGAGTTTCTTGATGAATTTTGAGTTCTTGCGTACACTCCTCTGCCCAGAATTTCGTCCCCTAATCCTATGCATTGTGTTTCATACTTATAGGGGAGTGGATTAGGTCAAAAATAAAGGCCCAGAGATCTTTGAATCCAATATTGCAAGTTTGAGAAAATTGGATTTTATTATTGAATAATAAGTTACTATACTTGCTAATTTTGTGTCAATCTTCTCCAATCCACTTATGCACGAAAATTGGATTATATTTGGTCATAAATGTTGATTGAAATCAATCAAAATACACCCTTTACCAAAATATTTGATTTTCCATTTAATTAGATCATTTTAAAATGAAATAAAAATCTTAAAAAAACAAATAATATGTTTAATTTTGTGGCATAGGGTTTTGGACAGCCAAAATAACTTGTGGACCAAGTTTAGATCATAAAACATAGGCCCATTTGTTAGAAATCCAATTTACACCTCTTGTATTTCACATTTGGTCCTTCAAAATCACCCAACTTTGACCAAGCATATCTCACTCAATTTTTAAGCTATGAAGGTGTTCTAGGACTTTTTGGAAACCCCAAGATGTCCTCTATAAGCCACTTTGGAGCATATTTTTCATTTCGAGCTTTTATCTTGATCATATCCTCTTTGACAAAAACTGCTTTTGAAGGATGCCTGAAAATGACCTGTAATCTTTTGCATCATATCTCTCAAATGAAGCATTTCTGGCCTTGGCTTGTGAGAGACAAAGTTGTAGGGAATCCAATTTCCTTCAAAATAGGCTTTAAGTGGGGAAATCTGGATGTTCCATGTGGAAGTTATGGTCAGTCAAAGTTGAGTTGACTTTCTCCTAGAGAAACCCTAATTTGAACCTTTTTGTATTTGTTCATCTCTGAGTTTCTACTGATAAATCATGATCAAATTTTGATAAAATGATGGATATATACCTCTATACTTGATGTTTGATCAATGATCAGAGGTTTGGACCATGCTTGGATTGTGATTGACTTTTAGGTTTAATCCAGTTGATTGTGGATCTTGGAATTGCTTGAGCAAGTAACCTTTGGAGTTGGGCCTTGACTTTTGCCATAGAGTTATCTTAGGTCATTATGAACCATAGAACTTTGATTGAGAACCTTATCTTATTGATCTTTTCAAGAGAACCTCAAACCCTAGCCTCAGGAGACTCTTGACTTATGGAATGTTGTTTGGATAGAACCCTAATTGTAGATGGGATGAAGAAGGCAAATTTTAGGGTATGACACTAATAAATAGTGATGTTATTCTGAGTGGCAAAAGAAATTAATAATCTAATAGATTCTAACCTGGCCACTGGTGCAAAGGTTTCAGTATAGTCAATACCTTATTGTTGACTATAGCCCTGAGCAACTAGTCTGACTTTGTTTTTGATAACTTCACCTTTCTCATTCAGCTTATTTCTGAATACCCATTTTGTTTCAATAATATTGAATCCTTTTGGTCTTGGAACCAGATCCCAAACGTCATTTCTTGTAAACTGATTTAACTCTTCTTGCATAGCAATAATCCAGTCAGCATCTTCCAGAGCTTTATCAACAGAAGTTGGCTCAATCAAAGACACTAAACCAAATTGATATTCTGCATTGTTCTTTATAGATGCTCTTGTTATGATGGGATCGTCTTTCTTTCTAATAATAACATCTTCTGGATAGGCAGAGTTAATTCTTGAAGATCTTATGATTGTTGGCGCTTCAGATATTCTGAGGTTCTCTAACTTGATCTTCTGACACTTCATTTCCCCTGATCTCTTCATGATCAGAATCAGAAATGTCTATATGTGCAAAATTCTCATTCTGCTTTGGCTTTTCAATGCCAAGCTTATCATCAAATCTGATATTGATTGATTCCTCAACTATCAGAGTTTCAGTATTGTATACTCTGTAGCCCTTAGAGCGTTCAGAATTTCCAAGAAGGAAACACTTCTGAGCTTTAGAATCAAACTTGTTTAGATGATCCTTAGTATTCAGAATATAACAAACATATCCAAATGGATGGAAATATGAAATGTTGGGTTTTATGTTCTTCCACAATTCATAAGGAGTCTTATTTAGAATAGGCCCAATGGAGATTCTATTCTGAATATAACATGTTGTGTTATTACTTCTGCCCAGAAATGCTTAGCCATATTAGTCTCATTGATCATGGTTCTGGCCATTTCTTGGAGAGTCCTATTCTTTCGTTCTACAACTCCATTTTGTTGTGGATTTCTAGGACAAAAAAAATCATGGGCAATACCATTTTCTTTGAGATAAATTTCAAAGAATCTGTTCTCAAATTCACCATCATGATAACTTCTGACTTTTATGATTTTACATTCCTTTTCAGATTGAATCTGATTACAGAAGTTAAAGAACACAGAATGTGATCCATCCTTGTGTTTTAAAAACTTTACCCATGTCCATCTGTTGTAGTCATCTACAATAACCAATCCATATTTCTTGCCTCTAATTGATGCTGTTTTGACTGGGCCAAAAAGATCAATGTGCAGAAGTTCTAAAGGCCTAGAGGAAGAGACAACATTTTTAGATTTAAACGCAGGTTTTGAAAACTTCCCTTTCTGACATGCTTCACAAAGAGCATCTGATTTATATTTCAGATTAGGGAGTCCTCTGACCAGATTGAGTTTGTTAATCTGAGAGATCTTTCTCAAACTAGCATGACCCAATCTTCTGTGCCAGACCCACTGCTCTTCGTTAATAGACAGAAGGAAAGTAACCTACTGGTTCTTAAGATCTGAAAGATCAATCTTATAAATGTTGTTCTTTCTTTTGCCTGTAAATATGATTGAGCCATCCTTTTGACTAACAGCTCTACAAGACTTTTGATTAAAGATTATGTCATAACCATTGTCACTTAATTGACTTATGGACAATAAGTTATGAGCTAATCCATCTACTAGAAGAACATTAGTTATAGAGGAAGAATTACCAATACATATGGTTCCAGAGCATATGATTTTTCCCTTCTAGTTCCCTCCAAACTTCACTTCTCCAGCAGATTTAAGTTCCAGACTTTGGAACATAGATCTTTTTCACGTCATGTGACGTGAGCACCCAGAGTCCAGGTACCATGACATGTTTGTCTTTTATGCTTTGAAAGAGATCTGCAACAGGAATTATCTTTTCCTTAGGTACCCATATTCTTTTGGGTCCTTTGGGGTTAGTCCTTCTCACGTTCTGATAGAACTGAGATTTTACATAAATTTTTCCAGAATGTGCAACAACATGTTTCTTTGTGTGTGTGAGATGGAAACTATTAGAGTGTGATGTGTGTTTGATAGCATGAGAATGACCATATTTAAACTGTTCATACAAAGGTTTATATTCAATGATCATTTTATCAACAGGTTCTAGTTTATATGGAATTTCTCCCTCAAAACCTATACCTATTCTTTTGTTTCCACTAACACCATAAATCATAGAGGCTAACTGACTTCTGCCTATAACTTTAGATAAGAACTTTCTGAAGCTCAAGTCGTATTCTTTCAGAATATTGTTAGTGCTTGGAATAAATATGTCTGAACTTGAAGATTTTTCCAAAGATACAACATCTTTAGTTAATTTTAAAACTTTTTCTTTTAATTCAGAGTTTTTTATTTTAAGTCTCTTAGTTTCAGATGCAAAAAACTTTTTGAGCTTTTTGTATTTGAGACTAAGTTGACTCTTGACTTCTAGAATTTCTGATAAACTAGAAACTAACTCTTCTCTAGTGAGTTCAGAAAATACCTCTTCAGAGTCTGAATCAGAAGTAGATTCTTCTTCAGCATCAACTATTGCCATGAGTGCTATGTTGGCTTGCTCATCTTCAGAGTCTGACTCTTGATCAGATGAATCAGAGTAATCCCATGTAGCCATCATGCCTTTCTTCTTTTCAAACTTCTTTCTGGGCTTTTCCCTCTGAAGCTTAGGACATTCATTCTTGTAGTGTCCAGGTTCCTTGCATTCATAGCACACTACCTTCTTCTTGCCAGATCTTCTGTGTTCAGAAGATTCTCCCTTTTCAGGTTTCTTGAAGTTCTTGAATCTTATCTGCTTGCTTTTCTAGAGTTGATTCACCCTTATGGATATGAGAGACAATTCATCTTCTTCTTCTGACTCTGATTCGTCAGATCCTTCTTCTGCCTGAAAAGAGTTACCACAATGTTTATTCTTAGATTTTAAAGCAATAGACTTACCTTTCTTCTGGGGCTCATTTGCATCAAACTCAATCTCATGACTCCTCAAAGCACTTATAAGCTCCTCAAGAGATACTTCATTCAAGTTCTTTGCAATATTGAATGTTGTAACCATTGGTCCCCATCTTCTGGGTAAACTTCTGATTATCTTCTTAACGTGATCAGCTTTTGTGTATCCCTTGTCAAGAACTCTCAGCCCACCAGTCAGAGTCTGGAATCTGGAAAACATTGCTTCAATATTTTCACCATTTTCCATTCTGAAAGCTTCATACTTCTGGATAACAGCCAAAGCTTTTGCCTCCTTGACTTGTGCATTTCCTTCATGAGTCATCTTCAGAGATTAAAAAATATCATGAGCAGTTTCTCTATTTGTGATCTTCTCGTACTCAGCATGTGAAATAGCATTTAACAATATAGTCCTTGCTTTGTGATGATTTTTGAACTCTTTCTTTTGATCATCACTCATAGCTTGTTTAGTAATCTTGACTCCACAAGCATTCATCGGATGTGTGTAACCATTCAACACTAAATCCCATTTTGACCTTTTGACCTACCCAGACCTAGATTTACCCGTGAGTGGGGAGGGATATACATGACAGGTATCGTTGGTGACTAGTCAGTTCTGTTGGTGACTATTGGTTCTCCTGGTATTCGAAAAGGCGTCGGACCTTTGATATCATGACATCTGGCCTATATCAGTTATTCAGAGGATTGTATAGTGGTTACTCGGATTATATGAACCTTGATCTCATGCTTTTGCATTGCATAACATCATTAATTTATCCACTTTATTTGTGGGGGATTCTAAAGTCTATTTCAAAAAAAAAAAAGAGGAAACGAAAAAAAGTAGAAAAACAGAAAAGATGGAAAAGAAGAAAAAGAAAAGATATTATATGCAAAAAAAAAAGAAGAATAAAAGAGAAACAAAAGTTGATGAAAAGGCTTTAGGATCCCTTAGAAATGAAACATGCATCGATATTATCATGCATTTCATAGTTCTCTCAGAAGCTTATGGGGGCCCTTTCTACTCAGATTCTGATCTCAGCAACAAAGTCGACTTCTCACCGCTACTTGCTTGAAAGGTAATAATGGAACAAATCCGTGAGGATTTGAATGAGATGAGAACAAAAATGGGGACTAACCTGAATCAGTGTATGGAGGCTATTCAAGCCCTTGCTCTTAGACGAAAAGAGTTGAGTCAGGTTCTTCCGAGGCCAAAGGAAAATGTTAATTTCACCTCAACGAAAGTTCTTATGAATCAAAGTGTCTGAAATACTATTGAGATTCCAATTCCTATTAAGGAGACTTCATATCATGAGAATAATTCAGAAATTGAAGCCGTCAGGTTCCCGATTATTGAAATTGACAAAAGATTCCACCTCTTGAAGAAAAGGTTTAAAATCATAGAAGGACGTGACTTTGTTGATTTAGACGTTGTTGGTTTATGCCTAGTGTATGATGTCAATAACTGCATGGGTTACTTATTCTCTCTCTGGATGGTTTAGACATGCAAGCCAAAGTGATAACCATCTCTTGTACATATTTGGAAGTTGCTTGGGGCTCCCGACCGAGGGATAAGTAAGACCTGCTTTTATCTTGAGCATTGCATCATTCGTATTGCTCGAATCCCTAAAGCATTACAAATTCTTGTGTGACCCCATCAGAATCTTTTGCCATGTGGTAATCAAGAGTGTTCTACAAAGACGTTCCTCATTCTCAAGGTTCTTCTTCATATCCTAGGTTCCCTCTTCCCGGAGTTTTCTTCTCAAAAGCCTTTGCTTGTCAACAAAGACAAAAATAGTATTGGAAATGAACCGATGTAATTTCAGTGCCTTGTGTCTAAGTTGCTTCCCTGCTTGTTGGAATCTCACTTGGTTAAGATTTATGTTGTGGGTCTTCCTTACCACATATAGCTCTCCTGAGTTTGATGATCATACAAGCTTTTTCCATTTATGATGGTGAATACAGTTCTAGCATCTATATTTGGGGCTCCCGACCGAGGGATAAGCAAGACATTGTCTATCTTGAGTGTGGACCTCCGTTTTTTCTCGGGCCATACCTCTGTGCAAGTGTCATACCCCAAAATTTGCCCATATTATTTCTCTTATACAAATTCAAATCAATACACAAAGCTCCTAGACACACTCTCCTAAACAAGGCTCAGAAACTAGGGTTTGACTCAGTCAAAAGAAAATCGGTGAATCAATGGCTCCAAGACATCTCATATGGCTCAATATATCTCACATTACCTCTATTACAAGTATCAAGGCCTATCTCAAAGTTCTGGTCACTCAAGTGTGCAGAAAGTCAACAATCGACTAAGTTAACCCAAAAGTCAACTGAACTTTGACCAGCCATAACTTCCACAGGGAGTATCAAAAATTTCCCAACCAAAGCCTATTTTGAAGGAAATTGAATTCTCTACAACTTTGTCTCTCACATGCCAAGTCTAAAAATGCTTCATTTGAGAGATATGGACCAAAACATTATAGGTCCTTTTCAAAAGTCAACAAAAAGTCACTTTTTCAAAAAGACATAAAATGAACATGGAAAAGAATTTTGATATGAGACCAAAGACACTGGTTAGAGGACTCTCTAAAGTTTTTAAAAAGTCCTAGAACTCCTTCATACCTCAAAAATTGAGGGAGATATGCCTTGACAAAGTTGGGTTAGTTTTGGAGGGAAAGTGTGAAGGAAAAAAGATTCAAATTGAAATCCTTTGCAAGTGAGCCCATATTATTTTCATCAAAACTTCATCTTAAGCCCATGCACGTCCCAAAAATATATCTCACTATTTTTATTATTTTTATTAATTATTTTATGGTTTTAATTTATTTAAAATCATAATTTAATCATGTAAAATAATAAAAAATAAAAGATATGATTTTACTTCAATTTTAGGCCAAGGATTCAATCAATATATTCCCCTAAAATAAGTCAAATTCGTGCACTCATAAATTGGTGAAGAAAAGATTGATTTTAGACAAAATTAGAAAGATTTATGAATCAATTTTCTCCAAATTGCCAATCAATGATTCAAGAAGATTCATGCAATTTTTATTACCCTATTTCATTTGTCTATAAGTATATAACAAGGCCAAAGCATTAGGGGGGGATTCATTAGGTTTTGCAGCCAAGAGCACCAAGATAGAACTTATTTTCTTCCCAAAAAACTAAAACTCGGATTTGCAAATTGAAGGAGTTTCAAGGAGATTTGAACATTGCTATACAGTTCTGAGGTAATCCTGGAGCTATTCAGATCACTCCCAAGCCCGTACACATTCAGAATCGCTCCAAACAATCCACAGTTTGTCTCAAAATCTTCCTTAAATCGAATTCATATGAGCATACATGTTTAATGTGTTTCGACTGTATATTAGTGGTTATCACTATGTTTTTATGCGATCTGGTGCTTTAATTGAGTTTTGTTGACGAATCCAAGAACCTGCCATAGTTAGGGTTCTTGACCTACAATTTAGGGCTTTCTGATACGAGTAAAATTAGGAGAATTCATGGATCTCACCGTGTTCAGGAAGGTTGGACGAACACGCTAGCATACTCGCGAACAATTTCTTTTGCGTGTAGGAAGTTTTGTGTGTTGCAGGTATATTGGCTACGAGAGAAATCGCGGGTGATTCGTAGCAAAATCCTGGGACGGTTTGCAGGTTGCGTGAGGAAGAAGAAGACGTGTTGTTGTCCGATTGGTCCTATTTGAATCCCTGGCCAGCGCGTGTTTTTCTCCATGTGAGCGTGTTGTTATATTATATTATTTCATAAATCCCTTCGTTTAACAAAGAGTTTAACTGGCGCAGCTGGTCGGCTTGTTTCTTGGAAACCGGAGGGGTGTGGGTTCGATCCCCATCCCATACATGTTTTTTTCAGAAAATTACCTCCATTGATCCGGTGCACGCGTCCAGCAGATGCTCATGGTACACCCTCTAATACCAACCGTTGGATCGACGCCCAGATCAATCCAACACACACAAAGACTGAAGTGTACCATGGACCCTCATTGGAGCACCACATCTGATCCCAGCTAAGTCCCCAAATTTTTTTTTATTTAAGTATTTATTTTGCTATATGTTTTGTATTTGTTTTATTCTACAAACCTTTACTAAATTAAACATTCTTCTAAAATATTTCTATTTTTTTCCCTTTCATAAAAAATATTAAAAATAAAAAATGTTGATTCATTTTGAATGACTTTATTTTATTTTTAATTGTTAAAATTAGTTTAAATCATTTAGTTAATTATAAAAATATTTTATTAATGGACTAAAATATATATTAGGGTTAGTAGATTTACTCGGAACCTGATTTTCACCGATTCAATTAATTGGGTTGAAAACCAACAATTAATTTTATTTATTCTATTAACTAGGGTTAACTTATGCCCTAATCAGGGTTTACGAAGATCAAGCTATACACTGATATATTTCTTTTCCATGCCTTTTTCAGGGTCGACTTTTCGAGTGCCTTCCGACTACGCGCCACGCCCTTCACAAAGCTAAGTACCCTATTTATTCAAAGTCTATTTTGTTTCCTTTTTTTTTGATTTTAGGGTTTGCCCTTATATCTCTGAACTGTACATACATTCATTCCCTCTATTTTTCTGCCTTTGCCATTTTTCAGGGTTTACCTTCGAGGCAACCTCCAACAGCCAACCATATCAGATCAAACTCGAAGCTAAGTGCCTTTTATTATTATTTTATTAATTTCATTATTCTTTTTACTTTTATGGTTAATAAAGTTCGCCTTCGAACCGATAATGCACTCACTCTCTGTTTTTTGTCTCTTCTTTTTCTTTTCAGGGTTTGTCAAATGCCAAAACTACGTCGTTGGTAACCCTAAACCCTGACTTTAATACTTTTCTGTTTAATTATTACTTATGTCAAACCCTATTAAGGGATCCGCTGGTTACAATTTCCCTCCCCCATATTACTGTTTCTTGCCTTATATTATCTGCGTGGTTAGTAACCTAGGGAGTGTAACCTTTAAATTGAACATAGAATCACTAAATTTATAAGATAATATTTGAATATAATCACATGATTGGTGCACACCCGCACGCTTTTGGGTAACCCCTCTGTTGCCTTGTTGCCTGTTGCCTTGTTGCCTTGTATTTTGTGTAGAATAGCCAGTCCCTCGAATACGAGGATACCTCAGCCATGTTGCCTCGATTACAGGTCATGGTCCCTAATGATGCTGCCTTCGATACACTAACATGACCTCGACTCTCGGAAGTTGCCCACGGAAAATGCTGAGGTATCTTCTGGTTGCCTACGAAAAAAGGCTATTCTGATCCTTCCTCTTAGACTACCT
The DNA here is from genome assembly GCF_029867415.1 of Vicia villosa. Lineage (NCBI taxonomy): Eukaryota > Viridiplantae > Streptophyta > Magnoliopsida > Fabales > Fabaceae > Vicia > Vicia villosa. The sequence continues at coordinate 20,884,124 of NC_081186.1, read as the reverse complement.
GCCTCTTTATGGCATGGGTCAGTCTTTGAGCGAATGATAATTCGATGACCCTTCTACCTCCAAACGAAAGGCTTCCTGCCCTCTTATGGCAAGGATTGACCCTTTCATTCTAAAAGGCTAAAAAGAGACCTATCATCTGAGTTTAAGGTAATTGCCCCTAATTGCCTTGCCATGCTCTATTTTCTATATTCTTTCTCAAAATTCTTCAAAAGCTGGCTACGCTCATTTACGAGCTAAAGTCCATTTTTTCCTCTTTCATCTACATTTTCTGAAAACGAGCAAGCAAAGCAATTAAGAGCCCATGGAAAACCATGGATGCAAAGGGTGCCTTACACCTTCCCTTTGCATAAATTACCCCCCGAACTTAGATTTCTTTAAAAGGTTTTTTCTGTTTCTTTTTGCCTTTCTGATTTAGTTTGGATAAAATAAAAGTCGGTGGCGACTCATGCTTAACCGCGACATTTTGATCGATAAAAAGTCAGTTCACCGTATTACAGCAGGAAATGTAAACTAGCCTATTTACATGATTTTGACATCCTATACATTTATCTAGGAATTTAAATTGCAAGAAAAATAAAAGGCATGTTTTTGGATTTTTTTTATGATTGATTTTAATTATAATTAATGCATGATTAATTAAATTAAAATGAAGAAAAAAGATGAAAATATATTTAAACCTAGAATTTAAGTTTAAAATATGTACAAAATATTTGTCAATTAATTTTAAAACAAAACTAATTTTTTTTGGAATTTTTGAAATTGATTTGAAATTGATTAAGCTAATTAATACATAATTATACAAATAATTATACAAATAATTAAAACTTAGAGAGAAAATTATTCAAAATATGTACAAAATTAGTTTATAATATATAAACAATATTTTATATAAAGAACAATTTTTTTTATGATTTTTTGATTGGTTAGAATAATTAAAAAGCAAATATATAAATATATACTAATTAATTATGCAAAATATTGAAATTTTGAAGAAAAATAAAATATTTTTATTTCAGAAAATAATATATTATTTTAGAAGTCTAAAAATATTTTTTGTGTATTTTTTGGATTTTTAAAACTATTTTTAATTAATTTTGCAAAGAAAATTAAAATAAAATAGAAAATAAAAGGATACTAATCAGATGTGGTTGATTGGAGAGTCCATGGTATGGACTGGCGTGTCAGGTGCGTTGGATGAGCTGGAAAGTGAATCTGAAGGCTCAGATATTGAGACACATGGCCATCAATACACCTGCAAAGCACTGGATTAGTGGAAAATTCAAAAGAACGCGCGCGCTGGCTGTCCAATGAGGTAGGGACACCTCATCATCTTCAACCTCTCGCTAGGACCTTTTACAGCGCTTTTATGAAAAGAGCGCTATAATTGATGAGCTTCAGACCTGCAAAATAACGAATAGGGGTAAACCTAAAAATAAATTTGGCGCGACCTATCCATTCAACTCGTCTGATCCATACGAACTCAATGGTACCACTTAGATCCTCTAATTTTGCCTATTTCAGAAAGCCCTAATTTTGAGATTATGAACCCTAGAATGGTAACTTCGTGTGTAAGCGTCTAAAACTCAATTAAAGTTCCAGAAATGATCTACACACCACACCAAGTTCAAATATATGTCTACATCGTGCTAGATATGCTTGTGTTATGAGATACAAGTCAGTTTTAGTTTGAGAAAATCGTGACCTGTGTAGCTCGATAATATTTACAAGATAATATTTGAATATAATCACATGATTGGTGCACACCCGCACGCTTTTGGGTAACCCCTCTGTTGCCTTGTTGCCTGTTGCCTTGTTGCCTTGTATTTTATGCAGAATAGCCAGTCCCTCGAATACGAGGATACCTCAGCCATGTTGCCTCGATTACAGGTCATGGTCCCTAATGATGCTGCCTTCGATACACTAACATGACCTCGACCCTCGGAAGTTGCCCACGGAAAAGGCTGAGGTATCTTCTGGTTGCCTACGAAAAAAGGCTATTCTGATCCTTCCTCTTAGACTACCTGCCTCTTTATGGCATGGGTCAGTCTTTGTGCGAATGATAATTCGATGACCCTTCTACCTCCAAACGAAAGGCTTCCTGCCCTCTTATGGCAAGGATTGACCCTTTCATTCTGAAAGGCTAAAAAGAGACCTATCATCTGAGTTTAAGGTAATTGCCCCTAATTGCCTTGCCATGCTCTATTTTCTATATTCTTTCTCAAAATTCTTCAAAAGCTGGCTACGCTCATTTACGAGCTAAAGTCCATTTTTTCCTCTTTCATCTACATTTTCTGAAAACGAGCAAGCAAAGCAATTAAGAGCCCATGGAAAACCATGGATGCAAAGGGTGCCTTACACCTTCCCTTTGCATAAATTACCCCCCGAACTTAGATTTCTTTAAAAGGTTTTTTCTGTTTCTTTTTGCCTTTCTGATTTAGTTTGGATAAAATAAAAGTCGGTGGCGACTCATGCTTAACCGCGACATTTCGATCGATAAAAAGTCAGTTCACCGTATTACAGAACTGGCGACTCTGCTGGGGAAAATTTCGATAAAAGAGGGGTTACCTTAAAAGTTTAGGAATCACATAATTGTTTTCTTTGTTTGCTTTGTTTGTTTTATTTTTCAGGGGCGTTTTGGGAAAATTGAAGGACGAATCCTACACCCGGATTCAAGTACACTTAAGATTAGGAGTGGCATAGTCATGGCGACCTCTTTCACATATGTGGGAGATGAGTCAATATGAAGTTCACACTTGAGTTAGGACTCCATATCCATATGCACACCTTTCTCAAATGAGGGAGGTCTATGTATGTGTCTGTGGGTGCGCCGGAGCTCAAGGACATTTAGTTACCCTTAACCCATCCTGGCCTTTAGGAACGTAGTGGGGGGACTACTCTTGGCAAATGTCGAGAACTAGTCGCTACCCGATGCTACAATTCAGATAGGTCCTTTCTCAAAGTATCATTGCATGATGCGAATGTATCATGTCCGAGGGTGCTTTAGAAGGGCTGACAATTCTGGATAACTTGTAGAACCCGTTGCTGAAATCTCCTTATCCATAGAAATACCCTTGGGAAGGACACCTGATCAGACTCCATGCAAGCCTTAAGCCAAAAATTGTGTGACTTGTGTGACTTGTGCGTGTTTGCTACTAACCTTCGTTTCCTTGCAGGTTTTGTTAAAAGGACTTGTTTGTCCTTACTATCTCACACTAAGTCTAATGAACTGCATTCACATAACATCATGACATCATGACATCATGAGCACAACATTATTTAACTAACCCCTTCAAGGATCTTAGGAATTTAGGGCGCACAATTTCAGGGACTCCTATCAAGGACTGCTTTCCTAATCAAGGGGCAAGAGGATTTATTTTCCTCTGGCCACATGCCTTCCAGTTTAAAGACATCATACCTATCAAGGGGCAAGAGGATTTATTTTCCTCTAGCCATGTACCTTCAAATTCAGAGATATCTCGAATTAGAGGCGATGACCCACTCGATATGGTGAGCTTGATTCTCAAAGAAGGATGTTCCAAGACGAAAGTCAGAGTTCTTCGGACAAGGATGCGACCAATTTAATGTCTAAATATTGCAAACTAAATTTCCTAAAGATCCTTGAAAACATTGCATCTGCATTTATAACATCGCATAACAGCTTTCTTACAATAGGTCTCTCATCCTTCCTCGCTGTTTATTTCAGCATCATGAATCTCGAGCAATCAGTTAAAAATCTTCAGGCTCAGAACAACCAATTCCAAGAGATGATCTTTAACTTGAACAAGGGTCAAGAAGAATTGAAGGCACTTCTGATCGAGAAGGAGAAGAATCAACATAAGCATCAAGGTGGTCAAGATAATCAGAGATCCAAGCATAAGCGGTCATTTACTCCGATACATATGCCATTGTCTCAAGTTCTCCAACAACTGCTCAATCAGAACTTGATAACTCTACTACCTCCATATTCATTTCCTACCAACCCCACTCCTGGGTATAAGTACCATGCGAGATGTGCTTATCATTCGAATAGTCCTGGTCATGATACAAAGGATTGTTGGCAATTGAAGCACAAGATTCAAGATTTAATTGATGAAAAGATCATTGACTTCAACTCATCTGAAGAACCTCACCTGATTAATGGTGAGCACAATCGGAAAGATCACGATGAACCCAACCAATCTGTGGGGACAATTCTGATCTCTACACCAGTTCAACAACAAAGACACAAGTCAGATACACCTAAGCGTCAATTCACAAAGATCAATATGACTCTGGCCGAAGCGTTGCAACAATTGTTGAAGAAAGGGCTAATCACTTTGAAGGACCCTCCGAGGAATCCTAGTACTTCCTCTTCTCGTTATAATCCTAATGCAAGGTGTGCATATCACTCTGATAGTCCTGGACATGACACTAATAACTGTTGGACGCTGAAGAATAAGATCCAAGACTTAATCGATGACAAGACCATTGACTTCCACTCTCCTGAGAAACCTCATACTGTGTACGACCGGAAAGATCACGATGAACATAACCAATCTATTGGGACAGTTCTGACCTCTACACTAGCTCCGCAACAAAGACGCAAGGTACCCGCACCCAAGCGTCAGTTCACAAAGATCAACATGTCGTTGGCTGAAGCATTACAACAGATGTTGAAGAAAGGGCTAATTACTTTGAGGGATCCTCCTGTAAAGCCCAACACTTCCGCTCCTAGCTATAAGCCCAATGCGAGGTGCGCGTATCACTCCAATAGCCCTGGACATGATACAAATGATTGTTGGCCATTAAAGAACAAGATTCAAGACATGATCGATGCTGGTGAAATTGAATTCCCTCATCCCAAGACTCCTGTAGTGATCACTGCTCCCATGCACAATCACGACAAGGCTGATTAATGTCAGAGGGGATGAACTTTAGATCATTAGATTTACTTTCATTTGCGATTTCTTTTCCTGTTTGTTTAAACATTGGAATTATGATAGACATTATCTGTTTTAATAATCATTATCAGTGCATTACATATGTTTGTCTTGAATAAATTATTTCGTTATCACTCATCTTAAATTATGTTTTTACTTTGCATGTGTTTTGTGATATTCAACTCCTGCTAAAGCTGTAAGCCTTTTAAGGGAGAATGACGAAAACGATACCGCAAACCCATACAGTATGCTTTTGAGCGGACTATGCTGACGATGTACAGGCATTGTTTCAATTCCTAAACAGTGGAGATATAAGGATGTTAATCCCTCGTCAACCCCTTTGAGCCGAAGAAGTAGAAGTTTCTTTCTTGTACTAATTAAAACCCTTGATCATAACCTGGGGCAAGGTAGTTCTCAGTTAATTTAGCTGTGCATTCTATTTTAAGAGAATCATTCAATACGCCTTTCAACAAAGGTTTCAATCACAAGCGTTCATCCACACACATCAAGGAAGTGTTGGAGATGTCAATCAAAAGCCAATGATGGTTCATCAATCATTAAGTAAGGCAGTCAATATCTTTCAACAAAAAAAAATGAAAATGATGAAAAACATATATACAAAGAAAAGCCTGCTAAGTCAAAAAATCAAAAGATGACTTAGGCAAAAAATCAAGGCATCCCGCTGACTGTAAACTCAAAATAGACAGTTCAGGCAAAAGTTAGGGATATCAAAAAGATGAAGAAAAAAAAAAGAAAAGTCAATAAATTCTTGAACAACTCAAAGTTGTGACTACCAAAAGAAAGAAGTGACTGCCATCTCAAAAGTTCTCTCTGCTTGTGAACCATCATCATTATCAAAGGTGCAAATCCAAAAGTCTCTTGGAACCTGAATGCATAAGTCGAATCAACTGAGCTTAGGATTGAAGATCATCACGAAGAGGGGTGGGTACAATCAAATTTTGAGCCTTTATCCTTTGTTTCTTAAACCGTGAACCAAGCCACGTTACAACCCTTGTAAGTCCTAATTGAAGCATGGTTAGTTCGAAAGCATACTGTCACCAAAAGGGTATCCCGACTCCTTAAGGTTTACTACAAATGTTAAGTTGATATCCGGTTTTTACAAACATCACATTGTTACAAATAACATGTTTTTACAAATATCACGCTTTTACATCTTTTGTTTTAATGTTTTTTTCAAAAACTCAAGACAAACGTATGCATTGCATCTCATGAATTCATTATTAAAACATATTCTGCTACATAATTTCAAATGTTAGCAACAGAAAGAATTTGCACAGGGTATGACTAATGACTCAAGGTTATCCCGACCAACAAATATTACTCCAAGGAAGCAATGTCTCCTACGTATATAAGGGGCATGGCACGTTTTTCCCAATCAATCTGGGGCAATCAAGTCAAGATTTCAAGAATATCTCAGGGATGCCAAAACAATCAGGGGCATGCATCCAAGTTGATCTGAAGCTACTTCTCAACCAACATAGGACACTGTCTTGGGCCTATGATTACTAGGGGCATGTCGCCCATAGTGCACATCTCATAAAGTCCTCGCGAGGCGAATCTTTCCAAAGCTCCTACTAGCAGGGGCAAATCTATGCAAGTCCAGTTTTGACATCTTGATCAAAACTCAGTGGTGTGTCCTAATCAAATCCAGGAATGGTAGTTACTATAATACTGGGGGCAACTTTCAAGACACTCATGTCTCCCCACAGAGCCGGGTTCACAAGATCATATCCCCACAGAGTAATCATTAAGAAGATATCTTCAAATGCTCTCATCCTTACAAAGACATGGCTCCCCAACAGGGTTTATATCTTCAACACTACCGGTTCTTCAACACGTTGCTCTTCAAACATGGTTTATTAATATCTCTCTTGTCCCCAGTCAGGGTACATCAAGTTACTGATCATCCCCAAGCAGAAGTCATAAATCCCCGGCTACATCTCTTCAAAACAAGATCAAATCACAATGATACAGAGATTTATTTTCTCAGAACAACATCAGTCAGGCATCATATACATCACATGCATATTCATACATTGCAGGCGATTACAATTCATACATAACATACAAAGCGTTCCATTTATTTTGAGAACTCCATCTCATTCATTACATACATCATAAACATTGCATAAAACTGACATTGTTACCAAGTAAATATTATCTGACAGGTACATTACAAAGATTCGAATCTTATTCAAAGCCTAACGCACGGCACTCCAGACATCTGCGGATGCAAATCGGATTAGTCTAACGCACGACTCATCCATCAACCTAACGCACGGTTTTCCAGACATCTGAGGATGCTATTGAGAATAGTCTAACGCACGATTTATTCTTCGACCTAACGCACGGTCTTCCAGACATCTACGGATGCAAAGTGGGTAGTCTAACGCATGACTTATCCATCAACCTAACGCACGGTTTTCCAGACATCAGAGGATGCAATTGAGAATAGTCTAACGTACGATCTATTCTTCGACCTAACGCACGGTCTTCCAGACATCTACGGATGCAAATTGGGTAGTCTAACGTACGGCTTATCCATCAACCTAACGCACGGTTTTCCAGACATCTGAGGATGCAATTGAGAATAGTCTAACGCACGATTTATTCTTCAAACTAACGCACGGTCTTCCAGACATCTACGGATGCAAAGTGGGTAGTCTAACGCATGACTTATCCATCAACCTAACGCACGGTTTTCCAGACATCTGAGGATGCAATTGAGAATAGTCTAACGTACGATCTATTCTTCGACCTAACGCACGGTCTTCCAGACATCTACGGATGCAAATTAGGTAGTCTAACGTACGACTTATCCGTCAACCTAACGCACGGTTTTCCAGACATCTGAGGATGCAATTGAGAATAGTCTAACGTACGATCTATTCTTCGACCTAACGCACGGTCTTCCAGACATCTACGGATGCAAATTGGGTAGTCTAACGTACGGCTTATCCATCAACCTAACGCACGGTTTTCCAGACATCTGAGGATGAAATTGAGAATAGTCTAACGCACGATTTATTCTTCGACCTAACGCACGGTCTTCCAGACATCTACGGATGCAAATTGGGTAGTCTAACGTACGGCTTATCCATCAACCTAACGCACGGTTTTCCAGACATCTGAGGATGCAATTGAGAATAGTCTAACGCACAATTTATTCTTCGACCTAACGCACGGTCTTCCAGACATCTACGGATGCAAATTGGGTAGTCTAACGTACGGCTTATCCATCAACCTGATGCACGGTTTTCCAGACATCTGAGGATGCAATCATGATTAGTCTAACGTACGACTTGTCTTCAGCCTAACGCACGGTTTTCCAGACATCCGCGGATGCAAACAGTCTAACATATGACACATTCTAACTCTCAAGCTTGTTAGGCCTGGATGGCATCTTTAAGTCCATCTCCGACAAAAGTCCCTACTTCGGCTAGGGCAAATTTCTCGGTATTCTAGTGTTCAATCATCTAACACCTTCAGATACCGACTGGCACACAAACCACTCTACATCTTCAGGTTCAAGATAATTGAACAGGGGCAGCTGTCATACCCCAAAATTTGCCCATATTATTTCTCTTATACAAATTCAAATCAATACACAAAGCTCCTAGACACACTCTCCTAAACAAGGCTCAGAAACTAGGGTTTGACTCAGTCAAAATAAAATCGGTGAATCAATGGCTCCAAGACATCTCATATGGCTCAATATATCTCACATTACCTCTATTACAAGTATCAAGGCCTATCTCAAAGTTCTGGTCACTCAAGTGTGCAGAAAGTCAACAATCGACTAAGTTAACCCAAAAGTCAACTGAACTTTGACCAGCCATAACTTCCACAGGGAGTATCAAAAATTTCCCAACCAAAGCCTATTTTGAAGGAAATTGAATTCTCTACAACTTTGTCTCTCACATGCCAAGTCTAAAAATGCTTCATTTGAGAGATATGGAACAAAACATTATAGGTCCTTTTCAAAAGTCAACAAAAAGTCACTTTTTCAAAAAGACATAAAATGAACATGGAAAAGAATTTTGATATGAGACCAAAGACACTGGTTAGAGGACTCTCTAAAGTTTTTAAAAAGTCCTAGAACTCCTTCATACCTCAAAAATTGAGGGAGATATGCCTTGACAAAGTTGGGTTAGTTTTGGAGGGAAAGTGTGAAGGAAAAAAGATTCAAATTGAAATCCTTTGCAAGTGAGCCCATATTATTTTCATCAAAACTTCATCTTAAGCCCATGCACGTCCCAAAAATATATCTCACTATTTTTATTATTTTTATTAATTATTTTATGGTTTTAATTTATTTAAAATCATAATTTAATCATGTAAAATAATAAAAAATAAAAGATATGATTTTACTTCAATTTTAGGCCAAGGATTCAATCAATATATTCCCCTAAAATAAGTCAAATTCGTGCACTCATAAATTGGTGAAGAAAAGATTGATTTTAGACAAAATTAGAAAGATTTATGAATCAATTTTCTCCAAATTGCCAATCAATGATTCAAGAAGATTCATGCAATTTTTGTTACCCTATTTCATTTGTCTATAAGTATATAACAAGGCCAAAGCATTAGGGGGGGATTCATTAGGTTTTGCAGCCAAGAGCACCAAGATAGAACTTATTTTCTTCCCAAAAAACTAAAACTCGGATTTGCAAATTGAAGGAGTTTCAAGGAGATTTGAACATTGCTATACAGTTCTGAGGCATTCCTGGAGCTATTCAGATCACTCCCAAGCCCGTACACATTCAGAATCGCTCCAAACAATCCACGGTTTGTCTCAAAATCTTCCTTAAATCGAATTCATATGAGCATACATGTTTAATGTGTTTCGACTGTGTATTAGTGGTTATCACTATGTTTTTATGCGATCTGGTGCTTTAATTGAGTTTTGTTGACGAATCCAAGAACCTGCCATAGTTAGGGTTCTTGACCTACAATTTAGGGCTTTCTGATACGAGTAAAATTAGGAGAATTCATGGATCTCACCGTGTTCAGGAAGGTTGGACGAACACGCTAGCATACTCGCGAACAATTTCTTTTGCGTGTAGGAAGTTTTGTGTGTTGCAGGTATATTGGCTACGAGAGAAATCGTGGGTGATTCGTAGCAAATTCCTGGGACGGTTTGTAGGTTTCGTGAGGAAGAAGAAGACGTGTTGTTGTCCGATTGGTCCTATTTGAATCCCTGGCCAGCGCGTGTTTTTCTCCATGTGAGCGTGTTGTTATATTATATTATTTCATAAATCCCTTCGTTTAACAAAGAGTTTAACTGGCGCAGCTGGTCGGCTTGTTTCTTGGAAACCGGAGGGGTGTGGGTTCGATCCCCATCCCATACATGTTTTTTTCAGAAAATTACCTCCATTGATCCGGTGCACGCGTCCAGCAGATGCTCATGGTACACCCTCTAATACCAACCGTTGGATCGACGCCCAGATCAATCCAACACACACAAAGACTGAAGTGTACCATGGACCCTCATTGGAGCACCACATCTGATCCCAGCTAAGTCCCCCAATTTTTTTTTATTTAAGTATTTATTTTGCTATATGTTTTGTATTTGTTTTATTCTACAAACCTTTACTAAATTAAACATTCTTCTAAAATATTTCTATTTTTTTCCCTTTCATAAAAAATATTAAAAATAAAAAATGTTGATTCATTTTGAATGACTTTATTTTATTTTTAATTGTTAAAATTAGTTTAAATCATTTAGTTAATTATAAAAATATTTTATTAATGGACTAAAATATATATTAGGGTTAGTAGATTTACTCGGAACCTGATTTTCACCGATTCAATTAATTGGGTTGAAAACCAACAATTAATTTTATTTATTCTATTAACTAGGGTTAACTTATGCCCTAATCAGGGTTTACGAAGATCAAGCTATACACTGATATATTTCTTTTCCATGCCTTTTTCAGGGTCGACTTTTCGAGTGCCTTCCGACTACGCGCCACGCCCTTCACAAAGCTAAGTACCCTATTTATTCAAAGTCTATTTTGTTTCCTTTTTTTTTGATTTTAGGGTTTGCCCTTATATCTCTGAACTGTACATACATTCATTCCCTCTATTTTTCTGCCTTTGCCATTTTTCAGGGTTTACCTCCGAGGCAACCTCCAACAGCCAACCATATCAGATCAAACTCGAAGCTAAGTGCCTTTTATTATTATTTTATTAATTTCATTATTCTTTTTACTTTTATGGTTAATAAAGTTCGCCTTCGAACCGATAATGCACTCACTCTCTGTTTTTTGTCTCTTCTTTTTCTTTTCAGGGTTTGTCAAATGCCAAAACTACGTCGTTGGTAACCCTAAACCCTGACTTTAATACTTTTCTGTTTAATTATTACTTATGTCAAACCCTATTAAGGGATCCGCTGGTTACAATTTCCCTCCCCCATATTACTGTTTCTTGCCTTATATTATCTGCGTGGTTAGTAACCTAGGGAGTGTAACCTTTAAATTGAACATAGAATCACTAAATTTATAAGATAATATTTGAATATAATCACATGATTGGTGCACACCCGCACGCTTTTGGGTAACCCCTCTGTTGCCTTGTTGCCTGTTGCCTTGTTGCCTTGTATTTTGTGTAGAATAGCCAGTCCCTCGAATACGAGGATACCTCAGCCATGTTGCCTCGATTACAGGTCATGGTCCCTAATGATGCTGCCTTCGATACACTAACATGACCTCGACTCTCGGAAGTTGCCCACGGAAAATGCTGAGGTATCTTCTGGTTGCCTACGAAAAAAGGCTATTCTGATCCTTCCTCTTAGACTACCTGCCTCTTTATGGCATGGGTCAGTCTTTGAGCGAATGATAATTCGATGACCCTTCTACCTCCAAACGAAAGGCTTCCTACCCTCTTATGGCAAGGATTGACCCTTTCATTCTGAAAGGCTAAAAAGAGACCTATCATCTGAGTTTAAGGTAATTGCCCCTAATTGCCTTGCCATGCTCTATTTTCTATATTCTTTCTCAAAATTCTTCAAAAGCTGGCTACGCTCATTTACGAGCTAAAGTCCATTTTTTCCTCTTTCATCTACATTTTCTGAAAACGAGCAAGCAAAGCAATTAAGAGCCCATGGAAAACCATGGATGCAAAGGGTGCCTTACACCTTCCCTTTGCATAAATTACCCCCCGAACTTAGATTTCTTTAAAAGGTTTTTTCTGTTTCTTTTTGCCTTTCTGATTTAGTTTGGATAAAATAAAAGTCGGTGGCGACTCATGCTTAACCGCGACATTTTGATCGATAAAAAGTCAGTTCACCGTATTACAGCAGGAAATGTAAACTAGCCTATTTACATGATTTTGACATCCTATACATTTATCTAGGAATTTAAATTGCAAGAAAAATAAAAGGCATGTTTTTGGATTTTTTTTATGATTGATTTTAATTATAATTAATGCATGATTAATTAAATTAAAATGAAGAAAAAAGATGAAAATATATTTAAACCTAGAATTTAAGTTTAAAATATGTACAAAATATTTGTCAATTAATTTTAAAACAAAACTAATTTTTTTTGGAATTTTTGAAATTGATTTGAAATTGATTAAGCTAATTAATACATAATTATACAAATAATTATACAAATAATTAAAACTTAGAGAGAAAATTATTCAAAATATGTACAAAATTATTTTATAATATATAAACAATATTTTATATAAAGAACAATTTTTTTTATGATTTTTTGATTGGTTAGAATAATTAAAAAGCAAATATATAAATATATACTAATTAATTATGCAAAATATTGAAATTTTGAAGAAAAATAAAATATTTTTATTTCAGAAAATAATATATTATTTTAGAAGTCTAAAAATATTTTTTGTGTATTTTTTGGATTTTTAAAACTATTTTTAATTAATTTTGCAAAGAAAATTAAAATAAAATAGAAAATAAAAGGATACTAATCAGATGTGGTTGATTGGAGAGTCCATGGTATGGACTGGCGTGTCAGGTGCGTTGGATGAGCTGGAAAGTGAATCTGAAGGCTCAGATATTGAGACACATGGCCATCAATACACCTGCAAAGCACTGGATTAGTGGAAAATTCAAAAGAACGCGCGCGCTGGCTGTCCAATGAGGTAGGGACACCTCATCATCTTCAACCTCTCGCTAGGACCTTTTACAGCGCTTTTATGAAAAGAGCGCTGTAATTGATGAGCTTCAGACCTGCAAAATAACGAATAGGGGTAAACCTAAAAATAAATTTGGCGCGACCTATCCATTCAACTCGTCTGATCCATACGAACTCAATGGTACCACTTAGATCCTCTAATTTTGCCTATTTCAGAAAGCCCTAATTTTGAGATTATGAACCCTAGAATGGTAACTTCGTGTGTAAGCGTCTAAAACTCAATTAAAGTTCCAGAAATGATCTACACACCACACCAAGTTCAAATATATGTCTACATCGTGCTAGATATGCTTGTGTTATGAGATACAAGTCAGTTTTAGTTTGAGAAAATCGTGACCTGTGTAGCTCGATTCAGTGAGGTTTAAGACTTGCAATTGATTGGAATAGTTTCAGTGAAGCTCAGAGATGATGTTTGAATGCTTAGTTTGTATTGAAATTGACTGAAATTAAAAATTCGAATTTGAAATTTCTTTGAAAAGTTTAAGTGGTTACAAGCATGGTACAAGCATAAGAATGGCTCTGATTTCTGTCTCTTTGATTGTGAAGTGTTATAGCCTTTATATAGACTATGTTGTGCTTAGAATTGAAGCCAAGAAGCATCTAGTTGCCTTTGTGGAATTCTTGATTTTTTTTATATTAAAAACCTTTGAATTATTGACCAAGTTTTCTTCTCTTCAATGCTCTTGCCTTGCTCTTCAATTCTCTGCAAAAAATCAGAGATTCCTTGGGTGAGTCATGCTTGGATTGTAAGCTACCCATTATCCATTCATTTTTATTTTAATTTAATCTTAAAATAAGATAAAATTAAGCAAAAAATGGATAAAAAAGGTGTGGGCCTTGTCTTGGTCGTGGGAGGCCCATAATATTATGGAAATGATGTTTGAACCATGAAAACTTGGCCCCATTTGGAAAAAATACATTTTTGAGCCATGTTGATTTCATGCATTTTCCCAAAATTTAGCCAACTTCAACAAGGTGTAAATCCCTCAATTTTTGTCATATGAAGGAGATCTTGCACTTTTTGGAAACCTCAAAGATTCCTCTAACCAATGCCTTTGGTCTCATGTCAAAATGATTTTTGATGCTCCTTGTGTGTCCTTTTGAAAAAAGTGTCTTTTTGTTGACTTTGAAAATGACCTGTAATGTCTTTGGTCATATTTTTCAAATGGTGAATGCAATGACCATGGGATCAATTGCATTTGAAAGATAATTGAATTTCCTTCAAAATGAGCTTTGGTTTGAATTTTTTGGATGAAGGATGAGAGAGTTATGATCAGTCAAAGTTGAGTTGACTTTTCAGGCAAAAACCCTAATTTTGAATCTTAGGGTTTTGTTGATTTTTGATCTTTCCTTGATGAATTATGATCATCCAATGATCAAATGATGAATCCTTTGACAAAATATGGACTTTGACAAAAAATTTCATTTTTGACTGTCTGTTGACTTTTTGGGTCAAACGGGTCGTCTGTTGACTGTTTGAGCTGCTGACGGTGCGTCTGAGTGAATTGAAGTTTGAAAATTTGTATGATGGTACTTTGAGATATATGGATGTGCATGAAATCCATTTGAGGTCTCAAAAACTTGTTTCTCCTGTAAAAACAAGAAAACCCTAGTCAGGGACTGTTTGTGTAGGAGATAGTTAAGCGTACCTGATTTTTGTGCAGTGTTGAGTCTCTGCTAATCGCGTGATATTCAGAAGACTTCTAGAACAAAAATCTTGGAATTTTGAATTGTAAAAGATTGATTTGATTGATGGTACAAAACACTGAGAATTGTACTGCCAGCAGTTTGGCTGTCAACTGACTGTTCAGGTACAGTCTGAGTTTCCTGATTCTGCGCCTGCAAAAAGATTTAACTCTGTACCAATCGTGTCAGTACTATTTATCTGTAAATAAATAAATAGCATGTGTGAAGTAATAAACAGTATTTGGCGTTTGCGTAAGAATAAATTCAACTGCAAGCCAAATTACTGTATAAGAAAAATTCTAAAAACTAAGTATTTCATATGTCAGGATATTTGTTGAAATAAAAATCCATGATTATATGAGACTCTTAATTTCCAGATTGGAGTTTTCTTGAAAAAAGATGCGGGCAAATTTTGGGGTATAACATTGAGCATTGCACCATTTTCATTGTTCGAATCCCTAAAAGAAGGCAAAATATTATGACTCTTGTGTGACTTTGTTGGAGTCTTTTTCGGGAAAGTAATCTAAAGGGTTTGGAAGGAACGTATAATGGCTACCATGCTGGGGCACCTGACCATCCAAGTGAAGATTGTATATCATTCGGAGACAATAGGGCAAGACAAGGCTGATTCATATCACATTCACTCCCAGAGGTCTATGCATATACTGAAGTCTCAATGGGGTATCAAAACTGCAAAAGGCATTCGAGAGCAATAAGTCCATACAGAGTCAAGTCTCCTCAACAATGGCTTTCATTTAAGATCTTTATTGCATTCTCATTTGTAATATTTCATTGTTTGTTTAAGCATTGATTGCATGTAAAAATTTGTCAACTTTTGAATGAAAACCATAATACATTGTTTATGTTTGTCTTGAAGTAATCCGTTCGTTTTCACTCATAAAGGTTTTGGCATTACGATACCAACTTTACTTATCTCTTGCTTAGGTAAAGAGCAGAGGGAGAATGATGATGAAAAAATGCAAAATCCCTAATTGTGTATTTTTGAATAAAACCCTACTGATGATGTACATGCATTGTTTCAAATCCCCAAACACCGGAGATATAAGGGAGATAGACCCTTGTTAACCCCTTTGAGCCTTGAAGTAGGAGTTTCTTTCTTGATCAGAAAAAAACCTTTAATCTTAACCCTGGGGCAGGGTAGTGTTCATTTAACTTGATCAAGTGTTCAAAACTCATAAAGGGTACGTATCTAAGGATACAATAATGGTTATCCTTCAAAAGGTTGAGGAAAGTCAAAACCGCGATGGTTATCCTTCACCTACCAAGAGGTCAGAAGATGACGATACCATAATGGTAATCCTTCATCAAGCATGGAATGAGGCAGTCACAATCACTTCCAACGAATCAAAGACAATGCGAGGTAACACAGCTTGTTCAAAAAAAACGAAAAAAAAACGAATAAAAAGATGAAATGATGAAAGAAAAGAATATAGCATTAAAAAGAAAAATGATGGCGAAAATAAAGCAAGAACAAAGTCGTGTGATAATCAAAAGAATAAAAGGTGAGTGACTGCCATGTCTGAAAAACCTCATTGATTCCTCAACCATTTCAAAAATCCTTGCGAGGGATGAGCACTCATGTTGAGTTAACTGAACTTAGGGTTGGAAGACATCACGAAGGGGGTGGGTACCAAATAATTTTGAGTCTAAAAATCCTTTGTTTCAAAAAAACCGTGAACCTGGCCAAGTTACAACCCTTAAAAGTCCTAATTGAAGTAGGGTTTATTTCGAAGACGCACTCCAATGAGATAGCGTTTAGCTGACTCCTAATGAAGCGTAACCCATATTTATGTTGGTATCGTATGCCCGCTTTATCTTTCATATGCAAAAGTTGAGGTTGTGATAATTAGTGATTCGTTCACAAGAGGTCGCAACCTCATTTCTTAAAAAGTTTCTTTAAACTTCAAGGCTAACATAGGCTTTGCATTAGAATTATCATTCTTAGAATTAACATTCTTCTTCATGCAAAACATTTGCTTAAACATCAAGGAAGTTTCTGTGATGAGAATCCATGAAGAGCTTGATCATGTCAAAGTAAAAGAGACTTGAGAGCTCCGTAGAGTAAAAAGCAATCATTTCAGGGACTGATTATCAAGCGGCGTGTTGCCTGAAGACTTCATTAAGCATAGGCAGTTAGTACCTTTGTTGATTGATTATCAAGAGGCATATGGCTTGAAGACTCCGTTGAGCATGCACAATTGATGTTCTTGATTGGTTATCTTGAGGGGAAAAGTTTGAATACTCTGTTGAGTAGATGCATTTTGATTAAATATCCTGAGAGGAAGAGTTTGAAAGCTCCATTGAGTATGATAAATTTGCTTCCACGGTTTGTTTGACTTCAAAGGAAGTAAATTTGCGGATTCTAGAAAGAGGTACATAATCAGGGGGAATCAAATCGAGGTGTGATCTCTCAAATCCACTTAATCTGGGGCAATCCAGTCGAGGAGTCCCTCTCAAAATTCAGTCAACCTGGGGCACAATCTTTTGGGAATCATCATTCACTTGTAAAGTGCAGTTGACCATCACAAAGTTGGGAAGTATCATAATGCTCTTCCCCAGCAAGGTTCCATTCCTCGAGCATAGGAGTTTATTTCTCCTAGAAATCTGCCTCTTCTCGATCATATGAGTTTATTTCTCCTAGGAGTTGTTCCGCTTCTCCCAATCGTGGTTCCTTATCCGAATTTCCCATCCCCACCATGGTGAAAAGAGGGAATCTCCCCAAGTTGAAAATCTTCCAAATAGTGGCACATGGTGAGAAGTCAGAAGTTATGCTTTTCTTCGCAAGTCAACAACCAGAAGGGGTATCTTGAAAGATTGGCATCCCCACAGAGTTCTCAACACTAAGGGGATTCTCCCTGGTGTTTATCTCGCCTGAGGTCAAAGGTGAAATTCGATTGAAAAGATAATAGAATATTACCTGAAGGAACCCCAATGATGTTGCTTCTCTATCACACTAATGCCTTTATTTGGCGCTCTGCATATAGTTTCATTGCATTCACATCGCATCTACAAAAATGCGTAGCATTTCCATAAATATGGAGCATTACGCCATGGAAAATTCAAGCATGCATCAATGCATAAGCCAAGTTCACATATGTTACATAGACAAATTGATATATCCCCCAGAAGAAGTCTCACTTTCTCCCTCCAGTGTGGATTGGATACAAAGTCTTTCTTCATCAAGATCATTGTCTTTACGGTTATTTCCTGCTTGCTGAGCTCAATCGTTCGGATAACCCATACTTTGTGTGTGGCAATTCAAATGATTGTCACTCTTGTAGAATTACACCCCGCCTTTTGGCTTGAGGGAACCATGTAGTTCTTATGTCCCAAGTAACAATACCTCTTTCAAAGTCCAGTGTTTACTGGCATTATCTAATAGAGTCTGGTCGTCACCAGTCTTCTCTCTGTACTTACTTTTTGTGAGTCCCCTTACCGCCTTTTGCATAAGGGATATCTCTTGCTTCTCGCAAGTTTGCCTTGGTTATTTTCCTGTATGCCACGTGCATATTAGAGTGCGAATGAGGGTGGGCATTCAACCCATCTCATTTTTCAATAATTTGAAATCCATACTTGGTGTGTGGCAATTCGAATGAGTGCCACTCTTGAAGAGTTACACCCCGCCTTTTGGCCTGAGGGATCCATGTAATTCTTATGCTTCGCGAGCATTAATATCTCTGTATTTCTCAGTGTTTAATGACGTCTTCTAGTCGAGTCTGGTGGTTACTAGTCTCCGTGGTTATTTTCCCATTTGTCGAGTGCAATTGAAGTGAGGGTAATATCTCACATCTCGATCATTTGGATAAACATACTTGGTGTGTGGCAATTTGAATGATTGCCACTCTTGAAGAATTACACCCCGTCTGTTGGCCTGAGGGATTTATGTAATTCTCGTGCTCTGCAAGCACCAATGCCTTCTTGAAAGCCCAGTGTTTACTGGCATCCCCCGATTGATTCTAGTTGTCACTAGCCTTTCTTTCAGTCAAGCCCAATGGTTATTGGCATCGCCTTCAAAGCCCAATGTTTATTGGCATCGCCTTCAACTTCAGTGTTCATAAATATCCCCATAGAGTCTAGTCATTACTAGTCCTCCTCAATAAAGTCCAATGATTATTGGCATACCTTTTCAGATCTAGAGTCACCCTACGACTGTGTCTCTTTTAGAAGTCTAACTAAGGTTAGCAGTTTGGTGGATTCCCCTACGGCTGGTTTCTTCCTTTTAGAGTCGTCCCACGACTACGTCTCTTTTTCAAGTCTAACTAAGGTTAGCAAACAGGATCGGATTCCCCTACGGCTGATTTCATCCTTGTTGAGTCACCCTACGGTTGTGTCTCTCTTTGAAGTCTAACTAAGGTTAGCAATCAGGATCGGATTCCCCTACGACTGGTTTCTTCCTTGTTGAGTCACCCTACGACTGTGTCTCCCTTTGAAGTCTAACTAAGGTTAGCAGTTTGGTAGATTCCCCTACGGCTGGTTTCTTCCTTTTGGAGTTGTCCTACGGCTGGTTTCTTCCTTCTGGAGTCGTCCAACGGCTACGTCTCTTTCTCAAGTCTAACTAAGGTTAGCAATCAGGATCGGATTCCCCTACCGCTGGTTTCATCCTTGTTGAGTCACCCTACGGCTGTGTTTCTCTTTGAAGTCTAACTAAGGTTAGCAGTTTGGTAGATTCCCCTACGGCTGGTTTCTTCCTTTTGGAGTCATCCCACGGCTACGTCTCTTCATTAAAGTCTAACTAAGGTTAGCAATCTGTTTAAGATCCACCTTCGGCTGGTATCCTTTGACAACATTCAACACTCTTTGCTTTACCACAGAATGCAAATTTTGATGGTACTTTTTGGGTATTCAATCCACTTACACCTCTCATGTCCAGAACTTGTGTCGTTCGTACATTCAGGTTCAAGAAGATTGAATAGGGGCAGTTGTTGCACCCCAAAATTCTCCCACTTATTTATTCCCCAATTGGCTCTCATATCACATGCATATGTATACCTCATGTAGGTCATTCACACAACACTTTCATGCATGTCATTGTTATTGTTCAAGAAAATTGATAAAAAGAGGCTGAGATTGAGGAAATTCTTGGTTAAGAAGAATCAGATCTGAGGTCTTATTGAAGAGGATCATTTCCATTGGCATACTCCTAAAATCAGGGTTTCATTCTCTCCGAGTCAAAGCTCTGGTTAAAAGATACAAATCTCAGGTTCATCAGGATGTCCAAGATTAGGGCTTTCGACCAAAGTCAACCCTGTTGACTTTTTGGTCAAAATTTAATCAGGAGATGACTTGTGGATATGAAAATGTGGTTGCTTGGAAGAAATGTTCACTGAAGCTTCTTTGATTGAAAATTGATTGAGATCAAAAGAGGATTAATCGAGAAAATATATCTGGAATCAGAAAAAGTTGACTTTTGGGTCAAAATCAGAGTCAACTGTCAAATATTGACTTTTGGTGGAAAATCGGTTAAAGAAAATCAAATAAATAATTAAAATCAAGAAATATTCAAAATTGCCATTTTGGGAAAGTTAGTTGAAATTGGAATTTCCAAAAATAGAAAGTTGATACTTAGAGAAATTTTGGGAGAGTTTATAAATGGCTGGGCAGTTGACTTCAGGGCTATCTTACACAAAGTTTTAGGCATAATTTAAAGACAAGGTCAACATAAAAAAATGTTCACATCATGGCATAGAACAACTTTGTAGTTGAAGGTTTCTTCATTGAAAGTATGGATCAAGAGATATGAAGCTATTTTTTTTTTGAAGAATCACACTTGAGCAAGTCAGGATGCTAGGCAAGCTTCTGGGCATAATGCAAGCATTTCCCCAAACACGTGGTATGCAATATTGGAAGCCAATTTAAGATCACTACGAGAACCCTACTAATTCAATCTTGGTATTGTTCTCTTTTCCTCTATGCCCTATTTCAACTGGCATCAATACCATAGCAATTGGATTTGTATTGAATGAATTAGGAGGGATCAAAGTGGTGATTACGCAAAGGTGTTTCGTGGCGTGTGGTTGGGCCAGAATCTAAGGCATGCGCAAGGCATTTTGTCGAACATGTGGCGTGCCAGATCCAAATCTAGTTTTAGAGAATTATGAATGTCTTTTTGAAGCAACTCCAATGTAAACGTGTTCTCTCCCATTTCCTCTATCCAAAGAGCTCAAGATCAAGAATTTTAGTCGTGTGGTTGCCAAGTTATGGGGTCTTGAAGTCACATATTTGAAATTGCATCTGGTCAGCGCCATAGGCTAAGTCATGCCTGGCTCGCGCTTTGCGTAAAGATGGTGGTGCATCACATAATTCATAGCCACGTTTCTTGCACTTGCAGTCACTTTTTTAGAACACATTCAAGAGCAATGTTCTTCTTCTTCGTGCCCTCTTTACCATGACCATAGATTGAAGTTAATTGGTGATTTGTAGATAGAGTTATAGGTGTGTAAAGCCATCACCATGGACATGTTGAACCAAGTAGAGCTTGAGTTTTGTTTGCAACACACACCAAACCATCACTTACTACAAAAGCCCATGCACAAAAACTGAAACTTGAAAGAGTGTGGAGAGGTTACTACATTTTGCAACTCTTGCTTACCGAGTTTCATTGAGAGAATATTCCACTACATGAGTCTACACCACTCTCTCCATGCAACCTCACCATACTATATAATTACAAACTCTTCACAAATTCAGGGCACGATTCATTTTCCTCACTTTCATTTTCCAGTTTCATAATCACTCTCTCTCTCTTCTCTTTTCTCTCTCAACTTCCATAACCGTCTGTAACTAACTCTCAACAAACTTTCAACCATCATCACCAATAATCTTCAATAACCACAACAATCTCTTCTCTCCCATTATCATCTTCACCTCCATCTTACAGTTACCATCACCTGCAACTTCAATAACCTCCATTCAATCTTCACCCTCTAACCGTAATAAACTTCACCTTCTTTGTACATCACCCCTCCAAATCACAACAACCTCAACAACCATGATAATCATCATTCATCATCGTTCTCCTTCTCTCTAACAGCAATGACAATTTCAGACTTATTGCTACGAGAAAGCCATCACGAAATGCAACAAGACTGGGTGGATTCGGTTGCCTCATTGATAAGTGCCAAAATGTACTTATTTTGTGTATGTAAATAGTGGCACTTATCGATACTTTTGTTAATACCGTTTGAATAATTCCCCGTTTTATGTATGAATACGTATACTTTGTGAATAGTTGTATTTTCATATACTTTTATACCATTTGATAGTTTTTCCTTTGTTTTTATAGGTATTCATGCTTATTGGAGCCTGGAGGAATAAAGTGTCAAAGGCACGGCTTCGATTTCGCAATTTTGGTGAAAGCCCGCTTAGCCACCATCAAGCGGACTTCCAAAGACTCAAAATAAGGATGAACAAAATCATCATTTTGGTTTCCATTCATTCATTATTGGATAGAGCATTGAATAAGCTTTCCAACGATTCGAACCGGGCGCAATTCGGAGTTACGGTTCTCGATTTATGGCGAAAACAAAATATGATTTTTAGCAGACTCCGCTAAGCGGAGGGGGTCCGCTGAGCGGAGCTCCAGCGGAGCAAATCAGCGTCTGGAAGCAATTTTGAGTCCGCTGAGCGGAGGGGGTCCGCTAAGCGGACCTGCTAAGACAGCAGCTCGTTAAAAGGGGCCAAAATCACATTTTTAGGTCATGGGTTGGGTATTTTTGAGTCCCAACACCATCAACTTCATTCTTAGATCAAAATTAGCTTAGAAAACAACTTCGGAGGTTGCATACGGATGATCGGGGGTGGATTGAGCGTCGAACGGAGCTGACAAACCGGGAGATCTTCGGTTCATTTCTCTTCTTCTTTGTGTATTTCTCTTTGGTTGGGTTTGTTTGTATATTTACTTGAATCTTATGTATATTTACCGATTATAATGTTATATTTAACTTGCTTTACGAATCTGTGTTGATGTTATCCTGGATTTTTGCTCTATGCTGGGGATTTGGGGTGCTTTAGAGATAAACTTCTTGAATCCTTATCTAGGATGATAATCTGTTGGTTCTGAACTCTAGAGATAGATTTAGAGCTAGCATTCACTGTTTGTATCTGTACTTAATGCTTTCGTGTTTGAGCGGCGCGCGAGAGATCGCCGACGCGAGAATACGGATGTTCTCGTGACTTCGTGTTAGAGATAACCTTAGTTATGAGATGATCTCGTTTGTGCTTCAGAGATGGGCGCTCATGTGAGAGATACGTGATGACATAGATGAGTATCGCAGGTTGAGTATAACGGGTTGGTAAGTGTATTTTTGTGAAGAGTGGATATATTTACATTCCTGATAAGTTCTTTCTCTTCTAAGAATGTGTTTATTCTTACATGTCTATATCTTTGTTTACTTTTTGCTCATTCAATCCCGAGCTCGAAACCGTAGAAACTGTTGAATGGCATCTCTCCATCTCTGAGGACGATAATTCCCGGATCAATATTTCCAAATCTTTCTTTTGTTGCTTGCCCTATACTGCATTCAACAAAATGGCGCCGTTGCCGGTGATGGTTATGATTGCATCGCAATAGTTTATATGGTCTTGAGCTATGTATATATCGTATATATTGTATAGTTTCACTTGTATATTTCACTTGTATATGTTTACTTGTTTACATTCACAAATTTTTCCTTTTTGTATAATAATAGTTGTTTGTGTTCCATACTTGTGCATATGTATTTGTTTGTGTACATAATTGTATACTTGCATTTTCTTTTATGTTCGTATAATTGTTGTATATATTTGTACCCATAACTTTTGTTGAGTGGTTGGTTAGGAAACTTTCTTTAGGCTTGTGCGGTGAGACGTCACCATGGCATGACGAGAGGAGGCTACTTTCCAAACACCGAAACAATAAAGGCGTCGAGCTAACGACGTAAAACAAGCGCTTGCTGGGAGGCACCTCAATGGTTGTAAATATTGTTTATATTTCTGTTTAAGAGGAATTTAGGTGAAGTGGTGTGTGATTGGAACAGCTGGTGCAATTCTGATTTTTCTAAGTTCTGATGTGCCCGCTAAGCGAGCTCAGCTCCGCTAAGCGAGCATAGCAAAATTTGTTTTTCTGCTCTGTACCAGTGGGGTTCCTATTCCACTTGGTTCACTCCTTTTTCCCACTCTCACCAAGGCTAATTAGTAGTATATACTAGTTTTGTTTTTCTAATTCTTTTGTTGGTTGTTTGTACTCAAATTTTGTTCGGTGATTCGAAGATTTTTGAGGTGATTTTCCAAAGCTTGAGTGTTTCAACTTGCAGATGTATGGTAGGATATTATTTTTGAAGTTGTATCACTCAAGGTAATTATTTATCGCTTTCTATAGCATAACATGTTTAGGAAACTTTTCATTTGTACAATTATCATACCATTCATTCTTTTGCATTACTTGCTTATTGATTGAATCACTTTAGTTCTAAAACCATAAATGTGAGGAAGCTTTCCATTGTTTACATATATGCTGGAGGCCACAATCTTTGTTTTAACTGGATTTTATTATGCTTAATCTTTTGTTTATGTTGATTTTATGAAAGCATGAAAAGGATCAAGGCATTTTGTTTCATTTTGAGCACAACTACCAAAACCAAATAGTCAATTCACCTTGTGAGTGTGTGATCATTTGTTAACCCTTTTGAGCTTTTTGTCAATGTCCATGTTGTTTTTGCTAAATGCTTATCTTTGAGTGTTTAGTTCTCATTTTTGCATGGATGATTGATTCTTTGTTTTCTTGAACCCTCAACCATGATTTTTGGTATGAATTTTTACCTTGCCTTAGAAAGTAGGGAGTATTCACATGATGATGTGGTTGAATTCAAGTTGGGAAGAGAAATGGTTGCTACTTATTTGGTTGTTGCTATGAGGTTGAAAAGAAAGAAAAAAAAGTAAAAAGAAAGAAAAGAAAAGAAAAAAAAAGAGAAAACGTTTTGAAAAACAAAAAGAAAAGAGAAGCGAATAATTGTGCTAATAAGTATTGTGATTGGTTTGAGAAACTTGGGTTAAGGAGGAAGTTTAGTCGAGATTTTGTTGCTCAGAACTTTGTGGATTGATCACTCCCTTAGGTTTAGGCAAGTTTTTGTTTCGATTAGCCTTAGGACATATCCCTTGTTTGTTAACTAAGCCACATTACAACCTTGAAAAGTCCTTGTGATTCTTGCTTTTGTATCTTCAATGTGATTTTTGGATGAATGCATAATTTAATCTTTTGTTTGCAAGATTGTTGGATGAGTGTTAAAAGTCCTTCACCTTTGTGTGTTCTTCATCCATTGATGAAATTTTGCTAGGTGCGATTCATGAGATAGCTTGTATTGTGCTAGAATGTTTTGTATGCTTTTTGTGCTTAGGATTCGTTTCGTTTACAAGTTGTCGTTGTAGGATAGTGGTAAGTACTTACTTTGTTTATACGTTTTTATATTGAGCCATACATTTGTTTTTGGTTTTTCTAAACTTGTTGATTCACAATTCTTTGGTTTATTACTTTTGATTCTTTGATTTATTTGACATTGTTTGAGGACAAACAAAGTTTCAAGTTGGGGAGAGTTTGATAAGTGCCAAAATGTACTTATTTTGTGTATGTAAATAGTGGCACTTATCGATACTTTTGTTAATACCGTTTGAATAATTCCCCGTTTTATGTATGAATACGTATACTTTGTGAATAGTTGTATTTTCATATACTTTTATACCATTTGATAGTTTTTCCTTTGTTTTTATAGGTATTCATGCTTATTGGAGCCTTGAGGAATAAAGTGTCAAAGGCACGGCTTTGATTTCGCAATTTTGGTGAAAGCCCGCTTAGCCACCATCAAGCGGACTTCCAAAGACTCAAAATAAGGATGAACAAAATCATCATTTTGGTTTCCATTCATTCATTATTGGATAGAGCATTGAATAAGCTTTCCAACGATTCGAACCGGGCGCAATTCGGAGTTACGGTTCTCGATTTATGGCGAAAACAAAATATGATTTTTAGCAGACTCCGCTAAGCGGAGGGGGTCCGCTGAGCGGAGCTCCAGCGGAGCAAATCAGCGTCTGGAAGCAATTTTGAGTCCGCTGAGCGGAGGGGGTCCGCTAAGCGGACCTGCTAAGACAGCAGCTCGTTAAAAGGGGCCAAAATCACATTTTTAGGTCATGGGTTGGGTATTTTTGAGTCCCAACACCATCAACTTCATTCTTAGATCAAAATTAGCTTAGAAAACAACTTCGGAGGTTGCATACGGATGATCGGGGGTGGATTAAGCGTCGAACGGAGCTGACAAACCGGGAGATCTTCGGTTCATTTCTCTTCTTCTTTGTGTATTTCTCTTCGGTTGGGTTTGTTTGTATATTTACTTGAATCTTATGTATATTTACCGATTATAATGTTATATTTAACTTGCTTTACGAATCTGTGTTGATGTTATCCTGGATTTTTGCTCTATGCTGGGGATTTGGGGTGCTTTAGAGATAAACTTCTTGAATCCTTATCTAGGATGATAATCTGTTGGTTCTGAACTCTAGAGATAGATTTAGAGCTAGCATTCACTGTTTGTATCTGTACTTAATGCTTTCGTGTTTGAGCGGCGCGCGAGAGATCGCCGACGCGAGAATACGGATGTTCTCGTGACTTCGTGTTAGAGATAACCTTAGTTATGAGATGATCTCGTTTGTGCTCCAGAGATGGGCGCTTATGTGAGAGATACGTGATGACATAGATGAGTATCGCAGGTTGAGTATAACGGGTTGGTAAGTGTATGTTTGTGAAGAGTGGATATATTTACATTCCTGATAAGTTCTTTCTCTTCTAAGAATGTGTTTATTCTTACATGTCTATATCTTTGTTTACTTTTTGCTCATTCAATCCCGAGCTCGAAACCGTAGAAACTGTTGAATGGCATCTCTCCATCTCTGAGGACGATAATTCCCGGATCAATATTTCCAAATCTTTCTTTTGTTGCTTGCCCTATACTGCATTCAACACTCATCACCTTCAAGATCCGGATTCAAAGCACGAAGAGTCGGGGTTTTGCGAAGATACTCATTCAAGAACTCTTCCAGGTAATATCTCCAAGCTCTCAACGTTCTATCAATATGTGTAGATGAAGAGCATATATTGTACATATCATTGCTTGTTGAACTTTGTATAGAATTCTCCCATTCTTGATTTTGATGCTTTGATCTCTGAAAGTTCGTTGCGTGTATATATGTTTGAGTCATCTTTTTGAGTTCTGTGAATGAATAGGAGTAGATTGGTGAAAGTAGTTTTGTTTTTTGTGGAAATAGCAAGAGTCAAGGTTTCCGATTTGGTTTCGGTTTAGGAGATAGAGAAAGATTCAGTGAAAACCAAGGCCGGATTCGTGATCCACATGAAAAATCGAGTGAAATGATATATGGTTCGTAAATTTCTGGAAAATATTAGTGGACCGCCGCCGTAGACCCACCGGAGTGGAATCTCCGGCGTCTGTCATCCTCCATCTCTCTTAACGGTCAAGCTGACCTGTCACGCGCTCATTGGCCACCCTTCCCATAATTGTGTTGATTTTTATCTTATGACAATGATTGGATGGCATGTTGAGTCTCCTGATTGGCCTGCATGTTATGAATTTTTAGGCTCATTTAATTGATACTTGACCCATTGATTTGTTGTTGCATGCATGTCACGTTTTTTTTAACATAGAATACTATAGCCTAAGTGAGTATCATACTGAAAAAAGGAATAATTGGACTAAATGAGAATTCAGTCTGGGCCACGTTTTGGAACTGGACCTTGCGCCACTTTTGATTCCTGCACCAGTCATTTCAGGCCCAATGCGCCTTCAATTAGAATGCAGTGCTTTTCTCTATTACTTCCTCACCCCCATGCTGGTAATAAAAATATAAAAATAATTTTCTTCCTTTTATTCTTTTTT
The DNA here is from genome assembly GCF_029867415.1 of Vicia villosa. Classification (NCBI taxonomy): domain Eukaryota; kingdom Viridiplantae; phylum Streptophyta; class Magnoliopsida; order Fabales; family Fabaceae; genus Vicia; species Vicia villosa. The sequence continues at coordinate 20,856,395 of NC_081186.1, read as the reverse complement.
GCATATTAATTGATTTTTGCTTAGATAAAATTGATAAAAATAGTTTTTGGCCAGTTAGAATTTTTAGGAATAATTGTTTTAATTAGATTTTAATTGTTGATTTGTTTTATGTTTTGATTGGTTCATACATAGAAAGTAAATAGTTCTTAGTCTTAATTTTTGGAAATAGTCTTAAACAATGGATAAAAAATACAAAAATTGCTTGTGAATATTTTCATTTTTAGTTTAGATTCTAATTCTTTCCTTTTTGTGAATATTTTCATGCTTTGTGAAATGTCTAAAATACCCCTAGTTGTTAAAGTTGACTTTAGTCAACTTAAACAACTTTCTTCTTAGTTAATTCCCCTTAGATTTTAGGTTAGTCTTAAATAGGATTTAGACTTGTAAATAACAATAGGCTAGAAATTAGGTTAGTCTCCCCTTTTTTATTTTCTTTTTTCTTTCAACATTAAAACACTAATAAATAAAGATGCGAATCACACCTTACTAAAAGTGAGAGAGAAATGAGTGGGATTTATTCCCTAATCTGTTTCTCAATCACTTGGTGGGAGAGAAATGAGTGGGATTCATTCCCTAATCTGTTTCTCGATCACTATATAATTGGAGAGAAATGAGTGGGATTCATTCCCTAATCTGTTTCTCGATCATTATACATTTTTATGTGATTAAAATCGCAAAGTAAATCCCCTTAAAAAATACCCAACCAAAAACATTCAAAACACCTAATAAAGGTTCAAATTAAAACAAAGTGATGAAGTGGTGCGAAACCTTGTATTGGGTTTTGTTCATCATGTAGTTACATAAAAAACACAAACCCAAGTTCATTATGCTGCTTAAGAACATGTTGAGTCCATTCCAAAATTAGGCGTATAAGTCTCCAAAGGTCGAGCATCTTGGATTGTAACCTTAACCTCTGTTCAACTAAAAAACACAAAACAAATGGAAACTATTGAGCCGAACTACGGTCGCTCTGATTCCTGTAAAGGATACGTAGGCATTGGGTCGCGGGGCCTAAGCGAGCACACTTGTAAATAATTCCTTCTTTTCCCCGTATTTATTTTGCATGCATTCGCATTTAGGTTTTAGACATAGACACACCCTTTAGATAGAAACAAACATAGGTGGATACCATCGAGTACGATGGGCGTGAGGGGTGCTAGCACCTTCCCCTCACGTAACCGACTCTCGTACCCTATTCTCTGGTCGAAAGACCTTGTTCTTATTCTGAGTTAGGTTTCCTGGTATTCCTTTCCCTTGATGGGATAAATATATTAGTGGCGACTCTGATTCCATTTTTCACGGTAGCGACAATCACCATCTTGACATAGAAAGTAACTTTCAAGCCTATCTTTCCAGTATTCAAAGTTCTCACCATCAAAGACTGGTGGTCTATTGTATCCATTGAAACGGTTACTTCCATTGTTACCATTGTTGTTTTTCTCAGTAGGAGTTGGAACTGGATCTACCATTTTCGTGTTTTTCTCCTAAATATTTTCTCTAACACTGTTAAGTGTTTGCACCTAGAATCGGCGCTCTGATGCCAATTGAAAGAGTGAAAAACACTTAGAAAGGGGGGATCGAATAAGGGTTGTTTCTACAAATGGCAGATAAAAAATAATCACACAGTTATTTTTATCCTGGTTCGTTGTTAATCAAACTACTCCAGTCCACCCCTGACAGAGTGATTTACCTCCACTGAGGATTTAATCCACTAATCAATCTTGATTATAATGGTTTTCCACTTAGACAACTTCTAAGTCTTCTAGAGTATACAAATCACAACTTGATCACTCTAGGTATTCCTTTTACAAAGATGTAAATAATATTACAAGAGTTTAATGTGCTTCTTAATAAGCTATAATCACCAAGTATTTTTTCTCAAAATTAAGTTTTAACACTCACTAAGATATTACAATATTTGTGAGGTTGAAGATGAAGTTGTTAGTTGTTTGTGTAATAACATTGAGAATCAATTTGGCAGCGTAAGATTACTTCAGCGTGTGTTATCTAGTTCTTCAGCATCCAGAGTATCACTTATACAGGCAATGAGAAAAGTGACAGTTGAGGAGCATTTAATACTTTATGTGAATAGTACACTGCTACGTTTAATGTTTCACTCTTTTGTCAACTACCTCGAGCCTTGTTTCAACTGCTCTTGCCGACTTTGCCTTTTGAAGCTTCTAACGTTCCTTTTGTCAGTCAGATTTGACGTTGTAGCTTTTTCATCTTGTACTTGCTTCTGGACTCTGACTATTAGAATGACGTTTGAATATCAGAGTCTTCAGCGTTGGTGCAGAATATAACTTCAGTCATCAGACTTTGGAAGTTCCTTGCAGCGTGATACCATCAGATATTCAGAGCCTTGCTTCTGATTACCATCTTCTAATGCCTTCCAGATCATGTTCTGATTTTCTCAAGACCATCTTCTGATGTCTTCCAGACCATGTTCTGATGAAGTCATCCAGATCTTTTGGGTCAGAGCTTTTGAATGCTAATTTTGTGCACTTTTTTAGACTTTTCCTGAAATGGAAAACATGAATAATTAGAGTACCATATTGACTTATACAAAATTCATATATACTGTTATCATCAAAACTAGAAATATTGATTAGAACATTTCATGTTCTAACACCAATTTCTTAAAGGTCAGCATCAACAAAATGAAAGGAGGATAAATGACTAATGAGCATGGTGTGCTCTCCATAGACGGTTATCAGCTTGTCATTCATAGAAAATTTTATCATTTGGTGAAGAGTAGAAGTGACGGCTCCAGCATTGTGGATCCATGGTCTTCCCAATAAACAATTGTAAGCGGGATAAATATCCATTATCTGAAAAGTAATTTCAAAATCATGAGGTCCGATGCGGATGGGTAGATCAATCTCTTTGATGACAGTGCGCTTGGACCCATCAAAGGCTTTCACAACAATTTCGTTCAGCCTTATAGGTGCCCCTTGGTAGGACGATCTTTCTAAGGTGCTATTTGGCATAACATTCAATGATGATTTGTCAGGGTGTCCTCTCCACATTTCATGGATATGTGTAGGGCATGATTGTGCTATAGACCTTTTGGGGGAAGTTCTTCTTTGCTAAACCTTAGTACATTGTTGACGGTGATATTGGAAACAACATTATCAAATTGCTCGAATGTTGCATCATGCTCAATATAGGCTTGCTTCAAGACCTTCATTAGTGCATTCCAGTGAGCTTTGGAGTGTACTAGTAAAGCCAACAGTGATATCTTTGATTTTGTCTGGAGAAGTTGGTCAACCACCTTATAGCCGCTCTTCTTAATCAAATTCAGAAATTCTTCTGCATCGTCGTTTTTAGTCTCAAAGACAAGCTTTACAGCCACAGGTTCCTTGCCAAGGTCTTTTCTAGGCATATCTTTTTGAGAAGGAACTTGAGAAAACAAACGACCACTTCGAGTCATACGACATACGTCAACAATGTTCACAATAGTTGGCTCAGGACCCGGTTTAATTTCTTCCTTCCTAGCTAAAATGGTAGAACCATATTTCCAAGGAACAATAGTACTAGAATCATAAGGAAACGGCTTTGGCATATGAATCGTGAGAGGAATAATGGCAGCATTCTGACTATCATATGGTACCTCCACAACTTCAGGGACTTTGAATTTAGCAGTCACCACATCAATGTCACTATCTTCATTTCTTTCATAAGTAATGTGGAGAGTCCTCTCGTCCAATATCTTCTGAATTTCTTTTCTGACTTGACGACATCCTCGGGGATTCTCAGAACAGATTCTACAGGCAGCATGATCATGTTGATAGAGAGCCAACTTGCATAGGTTGATATGCACTTGAACCAATGGTTCTCTGATTAAGCGAATATCACAGATTTGAAATCTCCCAGGGCATCCATGTACCATGTTAACAGAGTGAACTTCTTCGTTTCTTCTTATTCTTCTTGTCATACTGATAATTCTTCTATCCATCAATCTTTGAATATCGTCAACCATAGTCAGACACCCACGGATGGAGTTTGAGCATATTGGACAACCACTATAATCATGAAGAGAAATTATTCGAGTTCGCACAAGATAGCGTGCGTTTGCACCAAAGATTTTGTCAATTCACAGACGTCGTATACATGTTTATAACCAGATTGAATGTGCACAACATTAACATCCCCATGATTGGGTAATGGATTTTCTTGAACATTTGGATTAACATCTCTGAAGGTGAGCATACCACTTCGGACCAGTTTTTGAACTTCACTCATAAGAGGATAAAAGTTTTCAACAGTGTGACCAGGAACACCTTTGTAAAATGTACAATAAGCATATGCCTTGTACCAGTATGGAGGATTAGCGGAAGGAGGTTGTGGATCCCTCAGTTGAACCAATTTCCTTTTCAACAACGTAGGGAGAAGTTAAGTATAAGTCATTGGAATGGGATCATAAGGTGGATACCTTTGTTGTTTTTGTTGCTGAGGATCCTGTTGTCGAGGCTGTTGTTGAGGTCTCTAAACATTTTGTTGCGGAGCCTGATTAACAATGGGAATAACAACATCAATCTATTGAGGCTGATATTGTCTTTTTCTTCCTCTTGAAATTGAGCTTACAGTTTCTTCTTTCTTCTTGGTAAAGTTACTACCAAACCTTTTTATTCCACCACATGACGATGATGAACCAACTTCTTTACTTAGACGACTTTCACAGATACCTTCTTCAAGTCACATCCCCATGTTTACCATCTCAGTAAAATCATTAGGTGCGCTTGCCACCATTCTTTCATAGTAAAATGTACTTAGGGTCTCGTGGAACACCTTAGTCATTTCTTTATCTTCCATCGGAGGGATAATTTGAGCGGCTAGTTCATGCCATCTTTGCGCGTACTCTTTGAATGATTCTTTCTCCTTCTGGGACATAGCGCATAGTTGATCTTTGTCTGGCGCCATATAAATGTTGTACTTGTATTGTCTGATAAATGTCTCACCCAAGTCATGGAAAGTACGAATGTGTGTACTATCCAAGCCCATATACCATTTCAAAGCAGCTCTAGATAAGTTATCTTGAAAGTAATGAATCAACAAGCATTGGTCTTCAGTGTGCATAGACATCTTTCAGACATACATGATAAGATGACTGTGAGGATAGGAATTCCCTTTGCACTTCTCAAATTTGGGGAGTTTGAACTTGGTGAGAACTATGACATTCGGAACCAAGCAAAGATCATTGACTTCTTTCCCAAATAGATCTTTTCCTCTTAGGGCCTTGATCTCTTTCGGCATCTCTAGAAACTGCTCTTCAAACTCATCCATTATTCCCATACCTTCAGAAGGTGCACCATGGAAAATTTTCTCATTATGGATAGGAAAAGGATTTACTACAGCAGAAGCAGTAGTCATAACAGCTTGAGGAATTGTAGTTTGTTGAGCAGGATTCTGTCGTCCAGCCAATTGGAAATCCATCTCTATTCCAAAAGGCCTAGTGGTCGTAGGATTCTATACCGGAATTGCAGGGATCTAAGGAGTTGATAACGCGAAATTATATTTATTCGACTTGTCTCGCATGCATTTTAGTACCGTTTTTATTTTATTTATGTCATATTATGCCGATATTTCTATTGAATTTCAGGTATATGATAACAAGAGCCTCCATGTGAAGAAAGAAAGAATGATAGTAGAACTTTAAACTATTAAAATAACTATAATAATAATAATAAATTTAATTATAATGGTGGATTCATGTAGTAAGTGTAAGCCATTTATCGTCTTCTAACTAAAACGTGATTACTAGTATTAAAAACTGATATGTAATTAAAATATGATGATTGTTCCATGGGCTAACATAATGCCGTAACCCGCATGAAGATTCCCGTGTACTAAATTTATGTTTCCGTTGCACTTTAAATTTAATCATCATGGTTGTTATCATGTTATCAATAGACTGCTATTCTTTTATTAGTGTGGTGCCAGGATTTTATTGTGAAGTGGATGTGCTTTTATTGTTAGATTTATTAACGGAAGAATATATATAAATAAGATGTGCCCCTCGGCACAAAAAGCTCTGTGCCCCTCGGCACAGTTAATCTCTAGAATCTATTTTACAACTCAGCCACATATTCCATGCACGCACAGTTTTGAAGCCCGGTCTTCCAGACTTTTCTCCATGAAGCCACTAGTCCTTATTCTTCCCAAAAAGAACGTTACAAGCATCTAACAGAGGAATAAAAGGGGAGCAGTTCCACAACATGGGCTCTTCTTCTTCTTCTTCTTCTTCTTCTTCTTCTTCTTCTTCTTTGTTCCACCATTTTTCAGAGCAAAGATTTATTCTTAGTTTTTAGGCAGAAAATTTTACCATGTAAAAATGGTAGTTTCTCACATTAAGAAACTACCACACCATTAGCTTTAGGTACTATTTTCTTTCATTTTAATTCTGTACCCGATTGTCAAGTGTCGACATATTATGAGTTCAGTTTCAGTCATTGTACACAAAGGATAATTTTAGAAGTTAATTCCAATTACCTTTATTTCATCATTTACAGGTTTCATTCTGTTAATTTATTATTATTTTCATTTATCGTTGTTAATTTAATTACCATGTTGTTCTTAATTTCAATCCTCACGTTTAATTTGTTTACGCTTAATTCCATGTTCGACTAAATTGTTTTGAGTCAGGTATGTGAGGATCGTCGTTTTCGACGGGACTCAATAATTGTATTGACTTAAATTATTATTATTACATTCTGTTTTGGTTTATGTTTTTAATATTTATTTAGGTAACCTTGTCACGAGAGTGAGAGGATACTTACCATATTTCGTCACGAGAGTGAGAAATCTATTAAGGTTCGAACCGGCACTATGAGAGCGTGAGGGTCGAACCAGATAGTAAAAACTAGGCATTAATCCTAAACACAGCGAGAGCGCTTTAGGATTAATTAGAACTTGTTTAGTTTTCAAAACGTGTTCCTTGATTTAAGTGGGCGAGAGAGAGCAAAATCCTACAGTTAAGGAGCGTGATTTTATTCAAATCCACGAGAGTGTGAGGTTTAGTCTTTAAGCTAATATTTTCTACTAAATATATTTTCTACTAAATGGCCAAAATCTTTTTGGATGTTGAGATTTAACAATACTCAATGGGTTTTTAAAATGTTAAGCTTTAACAATACTTAACAAGTTTTTATAAGGAGCCAAACTTTAACAATACAAGACTAGGTTTTAATAAAAGAAGTTGGTCGAGCTTTAACAATACAAAACCAAGGGTTAATTTAAAAGTTGAGCTTTAACAATACAAAACCATTTTCAAAACAAGTGGGGTGAAAAGCTTTAACAATACTAAGCACAAATATAAAAGAGGATGTTTATAACAAAGATATCAATGTATAAGACTCAAATGTAAATGATGGATAGGAGGATGTTTATACCTTTGAATCATTTCATGTGTGAATGAATATGATGGATGATGGATGAATATCTCATGCATGTGGTTAATAAACAAAGTATATATATATACAATGATAATACTATAAACAAGTTATGAATATACAAGGATAAAAGTCAACAAATGTATACATACAAGTGGGAAAAGATCAAAGCTACAAGTTATATTGGTATGGTTGAAGCCAAGGATCAAAGATGTTTCAATTTAGGGTTTTGAAATTAGGGTTTTGAAACTACTAAACCTAATTGATTTTAAGTTTGATTAAAAGCAAAATCCTAAAGGAGGATTGGTCTAAGGGAACATGGTATCATCAAAGTTGATTTTAACCTAGCCCTAATTAACTCACACAAAGTATCAACAAGTTACTAGGTGGAAAAAAATTCAAAAGAAATGATTTAAAAAGGTTGTTAAACATATAAAAGACTTCTTTTTGATTTAATCTTAAATATTTTTGGATTTTAAAAGTACATTCATAAAATAGAAAGGTTAAATAAGAAATATGCAAAAAATCACTTAAAAATAAGTTTATTTGCTATCTTAATTAATTAACTAAATTTGCAAAAGAAATAGAGGAAATTAGTGCTAAAAAAGAAAGGATTGCTGCCAATGGGGTTTGAACCCACACCCTCACCTTTGCAAGCTAAAAGCTTACCCACTGAGCCAAGTGCTTGTGTGTGATCATAAGGTGCCTCCAGCAAATAATATATGAAGACAAGTTTCAAGTGCTTAAAAAAATGAAAATAATTCACAAAGTTGTAAAAAGGGGTGGATCGAACCCACGCCTTTGTATAGTAAAGCCTTAGATCGCACATGCTTGCCAACTGAACTAAACAATTTAGTCAGTTATGAAACAAATTCCATTAAACATAAAATAAAACAAGCCCATGATTTCAAAATGAAACTTCATCTTCAAGCTCACGACACTATGATTTTTTGGAAATTCGTCAACACCAAAACTCAACCATTTTCAAAAATATAAAAGGCAAACATGTTCCGAATTTAATCACAAACTCAACCATGTATCACTCATTCATTTATATTAACTGTAGCTCTTGAATTTTTCAGAAAATGTGAAGAACCCTAGAATTTCAAATTCAAATTAAATGGCTAACATGAACAATCAATCTTTAATACCTTAGGGCTTTAATTCAGCACATAAAAACAAACAATCTGGTATCAAGAAATGCAACAATTGGTGTCTAAACCATGGAGTTCAAAGTTGAGTTTTATACCTATGAAATTGGAGATAAAAACCTGGATTAATGGAGGTTTGGAAGTGTTGTAATGATCATGTAAGCTTCACTGTACCCCCAGCAAGCTATTGCAATGTTTGGTTTGGATTGGAAGCACCTTGATTCCTCTGTGGACCTCGACCTGCAATGATGAACAAGTGGGATATGGAGGTTTGGATTCAAGTGTTTTAGTTGGACTCTAATGCATACATACGTGTCTGTATGCTATATAGAAGGTGTTTGGATGGTTAATTTTCCAAGAGTTTGCAAGAGAGGAGAGATTCGAAGTTATGGACTTCAAAGCTAAAAAATGGAGAAATATTTCCTACTCTAATTTGAGAGAGTTTTAGAGAGGCTTGAGGGGGATTTCTGGAGTGTTTTGAAGCTTAGAAATGGTCTATATTTATAGAGAAACATTAGGGTTTGAGTCTGATCACATGGAGCCTTAAGGTTCCATAACTTGTTTTTGAAGCAATGTTGCAAGACATGGTTCCAATGCATAGTATAAGCATGCTTGGAGTGGTTGGATACTTTAAACATGTTGTGTCTAAGCTTTAGGTTGAGTGTGTGCAGAAGGAGCAAGATGGTAGCTCAAGGAGAGTGGACTTTGTGATTAAAGATGGCTTTTTCAAAATGGAAGTCTTGCCTTTAGTCTTGAAATGAAATGAATTCTTGGACAATGCTTGAAACACTTGGGTAATGGCTTAAAAGCAAGTGAAATCATCTGATTATGGTGTCTTGAACAAGTTATAGGGTCTGCAAGCAAGGATTATGCATATTTGATTCAAAGTTTGAAACTTGGTTCTTCGCGAAATGGCTTGAAATTCAAGTGCTATGGTTCCTTCTTTTTTTAATTCGATTCTCCCAAACTAAACATGCTATGGAGGTGTTTGAGTACTCTTTGTAAATCTCTCACAATTCTCTTCAACTTTAGTTTGGTTCCCCTACAGATTCATCTTGGATCTCGGTGAAAAATGTCCATAAAGTTAGGGGGAAACTAGGTTAAAACACTTAGAATTTTTCTAAGTCTTTTTCATGATCCCATTACTCTCAAATGATTCATTTTTTAGGAAAAAGTTATATGTGACAAAGTTTTTGTATGGATCAAGATCTACAACTTTCATGTTGGAAGATTTTTCAGTTCTTACTTGAATTTTGAATTTTGAATTTTGAGAAACTCTAAAATTTCTAAGTGTTTTTGAATATTCCTTCCAACTTTGACTTTTGTTGACTTTTTATTCTTGATTGATTTTCTTGATTTTTCTTAATAAAATGAGTCTAATAACCATATCTTAATGATTTTTATCTTCAAAAGTCCATAGTTGACCAAATTTCCCAAAAGTCAAAGGTAATCTTAAACAATTGACTTTTTCCAGATGAATTGCATCCTTATGCATTTCAATTGAATCAAGCTCTCCTTTTCAAATGAATGACATGAGTGGATTATAATGGTGCATTGGAGATCCTTGGATCATGGTTTGAGCTATGGAGCCATGTCCTGATTAAAAGTCAACTCCCCAGATGAATTAGCTCAAAAACCCTAATTTGTGCACCAGATGAAATTGGGAGTTGTTGATCTTAAATTGAGCCACATTTCGACTTGGATATTAATGAGGGGAATCCTTTGAGCATATGAGAATTCTTGAGCTCCTTTATGTGTCTCAAAACCCTAATCTTGCCTGAGTCTCATGATCAACCACCTACCTTGGGAAACAAGCAACAATCAAAACACAATCTCTTTTTTTTTGTATATTTGGTTAGCAAATGATTTATGGACAATTATGGTGATGATGATGATGATCACACTATGCACAAAATGATGTTGGATCTCAGGGTCAAAATTTGGGTACAACACTTGCGATGTTTCCTAAGAGAAACTCTAAATTCCTTGAAAACCAAGTGAAAAAGGATATTCATGAATGCATGAGTGCATGATTATGCAACAATCACAAACAAGATCGAAAACAAAGTAGGTTTAAAGATTCGACGTCACGAGCATGGAGTCAAAGACAACAAGCATCCCACAAAGTATGTACTATGGTTATATCATCTGTACAAGAACTAGGTTCTACAAGGTTTCCAGAGTCATAGATCCATCTTTCAGATATTATCGGCTTAAACAACTTACTTGTCAGCCAATAATATTCTAAAGATAAACTCCTCTGAGTGTAGCATCGTGTATCAACATTTCCAAGTCTACACCTGAATATTCACCGCACTACATCCTAAAAAGGCCAAGAGTGGGTTAAAGGGTTCTAAGGTCCTCAACTTCTTAGGTTAAAAAGTAATAACACCTTTATGAAAACTCGCAGGATAATACTACCCCTCAAAGAGGCCTCCACTAATCGGAGTTCTCAAGTTAGATTACTAAGGATTAACTCCACATAAAGCAAAATAACTATACCACCATCATATTTTATTGTGCACTCGAGTCGAGGTATAGGACTTTGTCTCACCACACATAGATCATCAAAGCAAAAAAAAAACATAAAAGCAAACAACAAGTAATAATATAACAAAAATAAACAAGTTAGGCTCAACCCACTTAGGGACTATCCCCAACAGAGTCGCCAATCTATCGCGGCGAAAAAGTTGAGATTAAGCTATTGATTAACTTAACTCATAAAGCAAGAGTCGCCATTGAACTTTATTATTTCCAAAGGAAAGGGAAAATAAAGATAAAACCCAACAAAAGAAAAGATCTAGGTACGAGGGTTGGTTATGCAAGGGGAAGGTGTTAGCACCCCTCACATCCATGGTACTCCATGGGAACCTCTTGAAAATCTGTGTTATCTTAAAACAAGGTTGCTTGCAAAAAGATTAGGGGATGAGAAAAAAATTATTTTATTATGTTCGGCAAGACGTCGTATCTTGTGCCTACATACCTCTTAAGTGCAATAGGGAAGTCAGAGCATTTGTAGTTTTGCTAAAAAAAGAAATACAGAGATTTGTTTTGTTTTATATGGAAAAGATATTTTGTCACATTCGAGTGAAAAATATCAATTGCCATCCACAAGTATGAGGGTGTATGTATTTGCATCATCTTGACAGGGAATTTTGCTTGGATTTAATCAACAAGACAATTCTCAACATACAAGTGGAAAATAGCAACAACTGCAACCTCAACTCTTAGGGACTTTGGGTTTGCATCACTACAAGAATTAGACTGATGTTCTTCGTTTTTTTAAAGGTTTTAAAAGAAAATTGCACAAAGGCACAAAATAAATTTGATGATGTTTGTATCTTTTACATTTTTGAAAGAGTTTGAATATGCTTAAGCTTTTAGCATTTATTGAGAAAAAGTTTGATGATCGATTGACAAAGTCAAGGTTTATTATGAAAAGGTTTTAAGTTTGAAAGTAAGAAGGTTTTAAAAAAGGGAGTAGATTTTGGAAATTTAAGAAGGGGAGGAGATGAAGAGACTATCCTAAATCATAAAATAAAATATAGGTAAAGAAAGATCTAACCAAACAAGAAGTAAGTACTTGACAATAAGTCAAAATGAGTATTTCCCTTTCCTTTGGAAACAATAAAATTCGGTGGCGAATCTTGCTTCGTGAGTTAAGTTAATCAATAGCTCAATCTCAATTTTTCCTCTGTGACACCTTTGGATGCACCTTGAATCACCTCTCCTTCGTAAATCAAGTAGTCACCCTATTTTTTTCCAAAATTTGGTCCGGAGAAGCATCTCCAAAATTTTTTGGAGTGTATTCGGCAATGTATCTCTGAAAACACTCCTGAACCCATTTACTAAGCGTTTTTCATTGAGATGGTTTATCATCTAACCATTCAGTAATATTTTCAAAGATGCATCTTCGAAAATGTCAAGCAGAAAATTGAATATGTCACTACCTTGCATGCTCACCTCTCCCATACTCCATACCTCCCCCATAACCCAAAATCCTTAAAAACCCATTTTTCAATCAACTTTTCGACTCCAAATCATCATCCTTGTGTTTTATCACAACAAAGGAAGCAATAGAAGCTGCAAATTAAGATAAAGTCCACTCATTTCGTACCTCATTGCTTGCATTAATCTTGTTCTTGAGCTGAAAAAATGAACGTTGAGTCCGGAGATACATCTCTGAATTATTTCAGTTACTGTGATTTTTTAGCCGTTTTAATGTTTTGGTTCGTATTAGATATGGTGCACCAGAATATGTTTCCCAAAGCAGCTGTAGGAAATGATGTAACACCGAATAAAGTGAATGTTGATGCTAAACCGGATGAGGTGAAGGATGATGTTAAATGGGGCGCTAGACCGGTTGATGTTGAGATAGATGTTGGTCAACAATTTAGAAATGAAATGTTTACTGCTTGTGAATATATGCTTGAATGGGTCTGCATGGAGGCCAGGAAATTGGGGTTTGGCATTGTAACAGGAAGGTCCGACAATATTTCTTATAAAAGGCAAGCATGGTGTGTGAGTGCCCGTTTAAATTGCACGGATACTCTAAGGTGAATGATACATGTAAATTTAATGTGATTTATGGTTTACATAATCGTGTTTGGCAAATCGAGCTAGCTGGCCATCCTATTGTATGTCGCTTGAAACCGAAGGAGAAGGAAATTGTTTCAGACATGTTTTTAATAAGGGTGGCGCCGAAAAATATACTTGCAGATTTGAAACGTAAAAGACTTGACAGTGTTTCAAATATCAAGTAGGTATACAATGTGCGTTATCGTAACAACATGGCGATAAGAGGTCCAAGATCCGAAATGCAACAACTTTTAATTTATAGATCTTGCTCATACTGTCTCTTTTTTGAGGTATTAGAGTTATTTTTAGATATGCATCTCCGAAGTATACTAGATACAAGTTCAGAGATGCAATTCCGAACTAAAATTATGTATAATGGGGGTGGTTCACTCGTTTATATTCAATTTTGTGTGAAATAAATACGCCCGGAGATACATTTCTGAACTCTAGAAACATTTTTGAATTTTCACCCAAAATTTGTGAGAAGGACATAACTGCAAGAGAAAAAAAATTCATAAGAATATGATATTTAGATTTTTGCCTCCACTTAATATAATTTATTCCTTCCCCCGGATGAAAATTCACACACCATGAAATTAATTTTTTCTCCATATTATGAAGATTTAACTGCATAATCATATGTGAAATAAACTTTTCAATAATTGTCTAATCGCATAGAACGAGATTTATTTTGATAGTGTTGAAAGTATTATAAAAAAAATAACTACCCGCCACACAAAATTGGAGGCAAAATTCATAGCTGTGTGATTAAGCAATGAAATGGGAAAAGATGGAAATTAAAGTATACCTAAATATATTGGAAACTTTGACAACTAAATTTATACTTTTATTTCTCCTAGATCAAATAAATCGTTGTACTTTTTGTCAAATATAAGTATGTTTTGAATTTGAACAATCATGACATTCTAAAATGCCTATGTTCCTTCAATCTTAATATTATCAACACCTAAACTTTGATCTTACCAACCGTTTGTTACAAAGGGTGTGTTTCAAACTACTTTAAACTCAAGCAAGCTATGTGTACGAAATATGACACTTGAAAATTTTGTGCAAAAATAATTAGAATCATAACAGTTTTCTATTCATTCACCCATCCCATGTCAATGCTGCTGTCTCTCAAGCCTTTAATGGATCGCCGGATCCAATCCCTTTTTCCAATTGTATTGTATTCAATTCTAATCTTAGCAGTTGCAAGGTTAGTCCTAGATAACTTGAAGATCAAGCAAGGCCATGTTTTTCGACTATATGGCATGTCATCTGGTGGAAAGAATAAATTACCAGTTATTGTGTCGCCAGAGGATCGCATTGCGGAGGAATGCAATGTATTTGAAGGGACATGGGTTTGGGATAATGTGTCTTATCCTCTTTATGAAGAAGAGAGTTGCCCTTACTTGGTCAAGCAGACCACTTGCAAGAAAAATGGGAGACCTGATTCTTTCTACAAGAATTGGAGGTGGCAACCTCATGGATGTAACCTGCCAAGGTTTGATCCATTGAAGTTGTTGCTCATGTTGAGGAATAAAAGAATAATGTTTATTGGAGATTCATTACAAAGAGGCCAATTTGAGTCTATGATCTGTTTGGTGCAATCTGTAATTCCTGAAGGAAAGAAATCCCTCACTAGAATTCCACCTAGGAAGATCTTCAAATCTGAGGTACATCAAAGTTTGCCACTCTTATGTTCTCCTAGCTGGTTAAAATTTACTTAATGAAATTTTGTATAGCTATATTTTTTCAGGATTTCAATGTATCGATCGAGTACTACTGGGCTCCATTCCTCGTTGAATCAATTTCAGATCATGCAACAAATCATACAGTACATAAAAGAATGGTGATGCTCGACTCAATAGCTAAGCATGGCAAACATTGGCAAGGAGTTGACTTTTTGGTGTTCGAGAGTTATGTTTGGTGGATGCACAGCCCTTTCATCAATGCGACGTGAGTATATTGTTGAATGAACGTTCATGGCTATTTCAGACAAATTATTGAAAACATGTTTTGTTTCAGATATGGATCACCATACCAAGTTCAAGAATATAATGTAACTACAGCTTACATGCTGGCATTGAAAACATGGGCAAGTTGGTTAGAATCAAATATCCAACCGTTTACTCAGAATGTCTTTTTCATGAGTATGTCTCCTACACATTTGTGGTAAGTTACAATCTCTTTGTTTTCCCAGCTAACAGTTTATATTACAATCTTCGTAAAAGGGATTGAAGGTGTGAAATTGACATGAATCTATTCCAGGAGCTGGGAATGGAATCCAGGAAGTGATGAAAATTGCTTCAATGAATCATATCCGATCCAAGGTTCATATTGGGGTACAGGCTCAAATCTTGAGATTATGCAGATATTACACAATTCACTACAGAATCTGAAAATAGATGTCACTCTGTTGAACATCACCCAGTTATCAGAGTACAGAAAAGATGCTCACACCTCAGTTTACGGCGAGCGAAAGGGCAAGCTCCTGACCAAAGAGCAGAGAGCGAACCCTAAATCTTTTGCTGATTGTATTCACTGGTGTTTACCTGGAGTCCCTGATACATGGAATGAAATACTATATGCATATCTGTTGAAGAACCATCAAAACTTTTCCTAACATCATGGTTCATAACCATGATTGAAAAGCACATGCATCACACATATGAGGGAAACATTCAGAAATTTTTATTAGTATGCCATTGTATTTTCTTTTCTTTTTGAACACTTTTTGGACTGTAATCAGAAAATCAATTAACTAACTATCAATATAGCTGATACACCATTTTTAAACATAGGAAAAACTTTAAAGACTAGCAGAGCTTGACAAAAGAATTTAAGAAAGGGAATCTTTTCTAAGAAGTCCCGTCAATAATTCCGACAGCAAATAGTTTACTATTTTAGCAGGTTATTCACGGAAACGTAGACAATATAATTTCAGCAAGCACAGCCACTTTTGACATGCACAATTGCAAATAAATAAAGCCGTAGCATTTGTTCCTTATTTACACACATGCCACCTGATTGTATTTATAATAGCTCCCACTCTGTTTCAGAAGCTTGCTGTACTTGCAAATTCTTTGAGGTCTCATATGTTCTTGAACTAAATAGGGCGTGAGTTTGTGGTGTATCTTGATTTGGCTCCATTTCAGCGTCTCCATACCATATTGCTAGTTGTTCATACTCCTTTGCTAACCTCTTCTTCGAACAAAATGCATCCTGGATTCTTTTCTGTCGGATGAAAAATGAAAGTAATGTAATGCATAAGATTTCTTCATTTCTTAATAGCATAACTTATTTCATAAAATAAACTTCTTTTTCTTTTTCTTCTACATTTTTTTTCCTCTAAAATACAAGGAAATGAGAGAGATGTGTGAAAGAATCTAGACTTTCTTCTATAACTAAAAGTAACTATAGCTATTTGCTATTTTAGTGTCTTATTTAGATTGTTATTTTAGAAACTCATGAAGTGTCTTATTTAGATTGTGCGCAGTTTTTAAGAAAATGATTAGGTGTATTAATTTTAACAGTAAAATAAGTATCATTTACTAAACACTCTTATTAATTATAGTTAGTGGCGTGAAATTCATTAAAAAAAAGTATGTATATTAGTGGAAAAATAACAATAAATGTTATATTGATATTATAAAGTAACAATTATATTTTGAGATAGAAAAAGTGACAACATTTTTTAAGAGATGGCGGGAGTAATAGGCAAGTTTAATTATTCAAAGCAAAACACATAAGATTATAAGAATACCAATATATGATCTACTTAAAGCAATAATTTTACTCATTGCAACGTTTATTAGAAGAGACTACGCGAGTACCTTATACGATCTAAGCTTTTGGATTCTGTATGAGACTGCATAGAGTTCACTATCAGCCACAAATACACAGCTTTCTTCAAGCTTTGTATCATTATTCAATTGAATATCTTCCAAGCTTGATTCTATAGAACGTGATTCATCTTAACAACAACACAAGCAAAAACAATATCAGATAAGTAACAATACACTTGAACAGGCTCATGAGGATCATTGATTATAAGATTTCTATGAAATTTTCAGTTCTTATCGTTATTTGTGAATTTGTTCTTTGTTGGTTATTTAAATACCGCCATTTATTTGAATTTTATCCATACAATAAAATATTCAACAAAAACTAGAATGAAAGTAGTTAAGCACAAGGACAAGTGTGGACAAATAACATAGTAGTAGTATAACTTCAACTTCAAGTAAGCATAATCATCAAAACTTTTCAAATGACAAGTAAGAACTTTCAATTTCCCTATAAGAACTTTCAAATGATATGCATATCCACTGTTGTAATATTCCAAACAGTTCATTTTTTCCATGAGTCAATACTAAAGGAAGCTGGCAAAGTAACCTCAACTTAAAATCTTAGTCAAGATCATCAATGTAACATTGAAAATCCAAAGAAATAATATTGACTCCAACAAAATATTGACAACATGAAAGTAAAGTAACATACAATTAACTGCTTTTCTGGTCTCTGTTACAAGCACGCAAAATCAGCAAAATCAGCCAGTTTCCTGGTCATGTGGCTTCAAGTGTGCATGTCATTATGCCAACAGCCCATATAGCAAGGCAAGATATTTCACTGATTTTGAGGTTTTATCAAGTTGTAATTTTTTTTTTTTCAAATAAAGGTAACATTTTACACAATCACTGACTATATCCCTTAACAGGGAAGACTTTCTTTGTTGTTATATTTGCTATACCCGACAAGGATATTATAGCCATGTATTGAGCAGAAGATATAAGCATTGCCTGATTCTAAATAAATCATCCAAAGGTAGTTCATTGACCTTGGAAGTATCTCCCAAACCCGTATGTAGTATTAAACAAAAGTATACATGACAGGATATTATAGGATCAACTCATCAATCAGGTAGCCGACCCATATAGTAGAAAAAGGCTTGAGTGATGTAATTGTTGTAGTCTTAAATAAGAATTCAAACAAAAGTTTCTGAAAATTTAAATTTTAAGAAAACTAACCATTTGATTCCATTGGTTGACAACGACAAGAGGAAATGATTCCGTCATGGGATTCCTTGACCTGGCCAGCTATTTGGGAGGATACATAGCATACATGTGCTACGGAACTATCTGAAATACACGAAGCAACATAACCTAAACTGCATTTGTGAGATTCTGAATATGGACTGTCAGAAACTAAGGAACATTTGAAGTCTGAAGTTCTTGTCTCTGTGATATTAGGCCTTTTGCATGATGAAGATGATACAACAGGTAAAACTTCAGCTAGTATATCAGTTTCACCCTTATCAACATTAGTTGATTCGTTGAATAAAGAGGCTTTACTTAATTCTGTTACACCAACAGACGTGGAATTCAACACTTCAGCAGATAAACTCATATTATTTTCTTCAAAAATCAAAAATGGGTCCTGTTTAACATTTACTTTGTTAGTATCCTCAATTCTCACCGAAATTCCAGACGCACTATCAGAAGAACCATAATAGGATTGACTATGCATTGAGAATTCAAGGGGTTCCTTCTCTTCAACAGATAACAAACTCTCTAGCTCAGATGCAGACTTGATGGCAGTCTCTTCAATGCTTGCATGCAAGTCTTCTTTTTCAACCACAGAAGTTTCTCTAGAGTCATCAATAACCTCTTTTCGAGTTATGAAAGAATCTTCCACCTCCAGCGAATCCGTGTGAGTTTCGCTATTAACTTGATTTACAAGTTCATGTTTGTCAGGATGACTAGCCAGTTGATCATTGGCAAGATCAATATAGTTATTTACAGGATTTTCCTCAACCCCATTTTTATTTTTATCTTTATCTTCAACACTACAAACCGACTTAAACGATAAGCCAATATTATTTTTTAAAGCAACTGAATGAGCTTCATATTTTGTAGGAGCGGGACCGGACAAGGCAGGAAAAGATCGTAGCTCTACAACTTCAGAATACAACTTTTTCATACTGTCTCCAACATTATAGACCCGATTCTCAAGATATTTAACAGCATCCTGAATCAAGACAAATAAGAGAAAATAAAGTTTCATACAACAACTCTGCGAATGAAGAAAAGAAATCCAAAATCCAAAATCAATTATCAAAGCAATAATGAAAAAGCACCTGGCCTACAATACCATCCACCTCATGGCACACTGCTTCAAACTTCTGGTAAATATTCCCCACCCAATTTGTACGTTTAACCTTTAAACTCATCCTGAAGTTGTAACACCGTACCCGAACTAGAATTGAGAATACTCAAGTTTACAAAAACTAATGTAATTCAATGATATAGCTGCAATAACAGTGAAGGAAGAATCTCACTCTTAATAAAGAAACAGTTTGTCTTTCACTAAATTATTATAAAATAAAATAAAAAAAGATGGAACTAACTAATTTTCTAAATCCAGTGATGATAAAAATATAAACAAATAAAAAGTAAACCCTAAAACATCAATTACCCTAAGTTCCAAATTGACAAACAATAAAATTCAACTCTTTCTATCTATCTCTCATTGGTGCTATCAAATTTAGCATAACAATAATAATAACTTGATAAATAATTTCAAAATCTTTAGCATAGATATTAATCATATAAACGAGTGAGTGTGAGTGCGGAATATTCGTTTGGAAGAAAAACAAAAAAAGGTAGGGAAAAGATGCAAACTTTAACGCCACGCAAAGACCATGATCAAATTTCCTGGAAATTCGAGTGTTTGTAATAGAGCTGAATTATGAGCGGAGAAATCAACGGAAGAGAGACGGTGGTGATCGGTGTCTCCGGCCAAACACAGAGGAAGATGAGAAAGGGTTTTGTGGCAGACGAGGAGTAGAATCTGAATGAGGGTTTAAGTAAGCAACTTTTTTCTGCCAAAAAAAAAAGGTAAGCAACTTTTTTTAGCAACTTTTTTTTCTTCATAAACTTTCTATCCTTATATATATATATATATATATATATATATATATATATATATATATATATATATATATATATATATATATATATATATATATATATATATAAGTCAAATAAATGTGTGCAACAAATATAATAGGAAATTTATAATTTAACATTAAAGAAATGGTGAATTAGGATCTTTGTTCTAACATGTCAAGTAATTAAACATGAAATTAAAATTTGACAATAACAATGATAAAATAATATTGACTTAGACTATGAATAGGACGACAAAACGGGTCAGACCAACTAGACGTGTCTGTTTTATCTAGGGGTGTTTGCGGACGAATTTATTTCGGTTTTGAGAGAATTTGATACTCAAACCGATTAAAATTAAAAGAATTGATTTGAATTGGATTTAAAATATTATGCGATAAAGCCCAAATCGAATTGAATAAAAAAACAACGGGTTGTTTTGAGTTGGATTGATCGGGTAGATAAAAAATGCAAAAATATTTTTAAAAATTAACTTATTTACAGAAATTAATTTTTCATAATAATATAAAAAATATAGTATTAATAGTGTTTAATTGTAAATATTATATTATCAATTTTTCTCTAATAACTTCAAAAATATATAACAAGAAGAATATATAACATAAAGTTCTGAATTTATAACTAATCACTTCCATTTTATTAGAGAGGAATGGAAGTGATTGACACGAGAGCTGCTCTAAGTGTTCTAGTCGGCGGAGCAACCCTTGGTCGAATTTTCAACGTCCTTAGAGAGCCTAATGATAATTTGGGTCCTGTAGATACTCGCACAACATCTCCTATTCATAGATCTGCGCCTGCCTTTATATAGTTAGATACACAATTATCCATTTTTGAAACAGGAATTAAAGTAGTTGATCTTTTAGCTCCTTATCGCCGTGGCGGAAAAATAGGACTTTTCGGTGGAGCTGGAGTAGGTAAAACAGTCCTCATTATGGAATTGATCAATAACATTGGAAAAGCTCATGGAGGTGTATCCGTATTTGGCGGAGTAGGTGAGCGTACTCGCGAGGGAAATGATCTTTATATGGAAATGAAAGAATTCGGACTAATTAATGAAAAAAAATATTGCGGAATCAAAAGTAGCTCTAGTCTACGGTCAAATGAATGAACCGCCCGGAGCTCGTATGAGAGTTGGTTTAACTACCCTAAATATGGCAGAATATTTCCGAGATGTCAATGAGCAGGACGTCCTTCTATTTATCGACAATATCTTCCATTTTGTCCAAGCCGAATCCGAAGTATCCGCCTTATTGGGCCGAATGCCTTCCGATGTGGGTTATCAACCTACTCTGGGTACTGAAATGGGTACTTTACAAGAAAGAATTACTTCTACCAAAGAAGGGTTTATAACTTCTATTCAAGCAGTTTATGTACCTGCAGACGATTTGACCGATCCTGCTCCTGCCACAACATTTGCACATTTGGATGCAACTTGTAACGCCCTGATTTCAATATTTATTTTATTACTTATTTATTGGTGTATTTGGTGCTTAAATTGGTATTTTATTATTATTATTATATTAGTTTGTTAATTTAACTATAATATAATAAAAAAGATGATTTAATTTAATTAGACTAGGTGTGTGATTAGTAGATGGGGGTGTACTAAGCCCATTAGTAATTTAGTAATTAGTATGTTTTAATAAAAAAAATAAGGGAATTAAGAGGGAAAAGGGAGATTAGTGAACATTAGTGAAGAACGTGAAATTCAGATAAGAGACTAGGGCAAGAGGTAGAAGAACTCCACCATTGTTGAGGAAGAATCAAGCTTCAATCCAAGGTAAGGGGGAGAATGGGTTCACTAAATGGTGACTTAAGCATAAGAGGGTAGTGAGGGTTCCTTCCCCTCTTCAGGTTTCATAATTGATGAGTTTGATTTCTTCTTTGATGTGTGAATTGATTTGATTTGTATGTTGTTCTTCTTGACTAATGATACTGTATGATTTCTGGACGAAATTCTGGTTTGAATTGATGAATTATGGTGTGGATTTGGATGTTGGTTGAGTTGTTGTTGTGTTTATAGGAGAAACAGAATCTGAATGTATAACTGTCCAATTGATGAGTAGAAATTGGTAAACTAATTGTTAAAATCGATGTAGGATAATAGGTTAATGAATTTAGATGAAAGTTATGAGAGAATGGATGAAAATATGTTGTTTTAGGCTTAAAATCGCAGGCTGGAAGTGATGAAAACGAGTGAGGAATGAACTGGTGCGAGTGCAGATCTGGAAATCTGATTTTCTATCAGTTTGCGTATGATACGCGTATGGGTTGGGCCATACGCGTATGATACGCAGCCCTGTCCCGTCCAAAAACCCATCTCTGGTGGAACGCGTATGGTACGTCTATAGAGAGGAGGCCATACGCGTATGGGGATGTGATACGCGTATGGGAGGAATTTTAGTGCAAATCAGGTTCTAGTGGTACGCGTATGGTACGCGTACGGGCAAGGGGAAATACGCGTATGGGCTAGCTGTACGCGTATGGACAGGCTGATGCGTAGATTTCTTCCTTTTTTGTGGTTTTCTTCCAATTCTTGAGTAAGATGAGTACCTTTCTGAGTTCCCTTGATTAGTAAGACTTAAGTAGATATAGGAAGGCTATAAAAGTTATACATTTGGACATAAAATGTTGTGGTAAGATTGATGTTGATTGTTGTGACTGTTGATTATAAGAAAATGAATCATCGTTGCATGTTGTTGAACAAGTTGATAGCCTAACGACAATGAGTTGAAGGCTGATGCCTTGTCTTGTTGGATTGTGTTGATGGATGTTCATATTTCATACATATATCGTTGAGGGCTTATGCTCTGTTGTTGGCCTGGATTGGCATTGTTGAAGGCTTATGCCTTGTTATCGCCTCTAATTAATGGCAACTGTCGAGGGCTTATGCTCTGTTGGTACCAGATGCATGTAGTGTCGCTAGTCACATTGCATTTCACATATTTGATTGTTAATGTCATGTATCGTTGTTGCTGTGTTGTTGATGGTGTGAGAATCTGTTTTGTGATTTCTATCTGTATGCCGTGTGAATACTACTCCTTAGCATGTGATATTTCACCGTATATTTATTGAATGTAATTCTCACCCCTTTTCTATTGTTGCGTTTGTGCTTCTTTGGAAGTACAGATAACCAGGTACCAGAGTAGTGCTTGGATTTTGAGTGTTACCTGATCGAGTCTTAGGAGTCGCTCTGATACGTAACACGGGAGTTTTGGGATGCGTTATGTTTTGATTTTCTTTTTCTGTTATTTGTTAATTGTTACATATCTCGATTTTGACATTATTGTTGGACCACATGTTTAGTGGAGATGATTTATTTGTTGAGGCCGTAGTGCCATGAGAACTAATAAGCCGTTTTAAGTTCCGCTGCGGTATTAGATTTATTTTAATGAAGACTTATTAAATAAAGCGATGTTTTTATGGATTTTTAGAAGATGTGACATCCTACTCGTATTACTCTGATTGTTTGTGCATTTATAATTCATATTTATTTGAGATGGGAAAGTGGGGTGTTACACAATTACTGTACTATCAATAGGATTAGCTGCCAAAGGTATTTATCCAGCAGTAGATCCTTTAGATTCAACATCAACCATGCTCCAACCTCGGATCGTCGGTCAAGAACATTATGAAACTGCGCAAAGAGTTAAACAAATGTTACAACGTTACAAAGAACTTCAGGACATCATCGCTATTCTTGGGTTGGACGAATTATCCGAAGAGGATCGCTCAACCGTAGCAAGATCAAGAAAAATAGAACGTTTCTTATCACAACCTTTTTTCGTAGTAGAAGTATTTACCGGTTCCCCAAGGAAATATGTTTGTCTAGCAGAAACAATTAGAGGATTTCAATTGATTTTTTCTGGAGAATTAGATAGTCTTCCCGAACAAACCTTTTATTTGGTGGGTAATATCGATGAAGCTACTGCAAAGGCTACGAACTTAACTTAGAAATGGAGAACTAATTCAAGAAATGACTTTAAATCTTTGTGTACTGACCCCCAATCGAATTGTTTGGGATTCAGAAGTGAAAGAAATTATTTTATCTACTAATAGTGGACAAATTGGGGTATTAAAAAATCGTGCGCCTATTGCCACAGCTTTAGATATAGGTATTTTGAGAATATGCCTTAACGACTGATGGTTAATGATGGCTCTGATGGGCGGTTTTGCTAGAATAGGAAATAATGAGATCACTATTTTAGTAACTGATGCAGAAAGGGATAGTGACATTAATCCACAAGAAGTCCAACAAACTCTTAAAATAGCAGAAGCTAACTTGAAGAAGGCTGAAGGCAAGAGACAAACAATTGAAGCAAATCTAACTCTCCGGCGAGCTAGGACACGAGTATAGGCTATCAATATGGTCTCGTAACAAATTGGTGCAGCAAAAAAATAGAAAAAAGATATAAAATGACAATAAAAAAATGGTGAGCAGAAAAACTTATTAGATACCGAAATTAATGGTATCTAATAAGTTCTATTAATCCCTTACCTATTATTAGATTCGAACCAATGACTACTGTCGTATGAAAGCAATACTCTAACCCCTGAGTTAAGTAGGTCATTCATTTATCATCCTAAATAAAAAAAGTAGTTGTCTATCATGGATTATAATATGTTATATTACTTATAAACAATACAAAGGAAATATAAATCAAAGAGATTGTATCATGTAATATTTATCTTAACAAGAATTTATTTATCGAATATGATAAAATATGTATCAAAAGCACAAGGGCTATAGCTCAATTAGGTAGAGCACCTCGTTTACACATGCGCCAATGTTTTTTCATAGGAGTCCATCATGTAATTAAAAGATTTGATCTTCATTGATATGAGAAATCCATGTCTTACTCCAGGAACAAAATAAGAGAACAATAGCCTGACAACGGAAAGGATTTAGTTAGACGTCAAATGGAATCCATAATGGATTTGAGATAGTGATAAGGTGAATACTTAATCTATTCAGTGCTAGGCAATGAGTCTAGGGACCTCAAAAAAATTCTCTTTTCTTCCTATCTTATGAACTTGAAGGTGTATGAAGTTTCATTTCCTATTTGATATTTTTCTTTAAGTAGGTTGATAGAGGGTCCATTTAGCTTAAGTTGATCCAGGTCAAAAGCAGACCTACGTCAGGATAATCTTCTTCTTTGAAGAATTTTGGTAGTGCTCTTAGATTTTTATCTAATTAATAAATCAGAGCACAGCGAGTCATTTCTTTTTTTTTGTGTAAAGAAAAAAGATGATAGACTAATTGATATTTCTATCAGTTAATGAAAAAGCCCAGTGCAAAAAAAAATGCACGTTGGGTCTTTCAAACAATTCAAATAATTTTGATAATAATAGTTTGATCTGTTTTACCAAGAAGGTGAACAGTTCAAGTCCGTATAGCCCTAATATTACTAGCGATGCTACTCAGATTTATATTTATTATCTCATATCTGTCATTACAAATATATTAGTACTAATACTATATGTAAAATATTAGTACTATATTGAATACTAAATACTCCATATTAATAAAACTACTAGTATATAAATATACTTTCAATACTTTTTGTAATAGAAAGAATCAATCAAGTAATTTCTATTGGAATAGATTCATAGTGGATAGAATAATATTAGTATTAGTATTAGTATACTCAGATAAGAATCTCCATTTTATTAGAAATGATTTCATATGATAATCAATGTGTTTCTGGCCCGAAATGAAAAATGTTCAACCCAAACACTATGATTTTCTTCAGATTCTAGTTTGGTTCGAATTTATCCGAACTAATGAATGTAACACCCTCCTAAACCCCGCGGAAATTATTAAAATAATCAGAGTAAAAATATTCAACAAAGTGTGCCACAATTCATTTTAAACCAACCATGTGTAAACTATCATGCGTATTAGGAAACGATTTATCAAATAAACAACATCATGTTTAACACAGTGGAAAGTACGCATCACCAAATACAAGTAATGGAACAAAACCAAAACCATTATATAGAGTACGTAAGTTAAACTCTAAACTAAATCGTTCCAAGTGTTACACTATCAAAGCATGACTAACAAGACACCAAACTACCGGATGAGCTCTACAAGCTATCCTCACCGAGCAATAAGCCGTTACTCCTCAATATGAAAATATCAACATGTAAGGGTGAGTCTCATTCGAAATTAACAAGAATTATGCATTCATGAGCAATAAAACATCAATAGAATTATTATTCACCTAATTATAACATGTATTCAGATTTTCAAACAATAACCAAACTACCATGCTAATAAATACGTCACTGAAACGTAACACTCAAGTCATTCGGTCATACTATATCATTATGCACATGAATGAATTAACGCTATGCATGTGGTACCATACATGGGCTAAACCCATCTGACTGATCTATTCATCACCAAGATACATCCCAACCGGCACAAATTCCACACAATGGGAATTATGCCCACCACTTGATCCACAACATCACCGGGATCCATCACCAAAATGCGTATGAATGAATCCACACATATGACATACTTATAACATCACCAATCCGATGCTTCGCATCATCTCATTACAACTCACCATTTCATCACCAATAAGCATGCACATGTTTTATCAATCATTCAATCATATCACACATAATCATGTCAAACATCATCCAACTCACAATGGAAATCAAGGTAGTTTCATCACCATACAACACATTGCTACACTCACACATACATGTACACAATGCTACAATTCATCATTTAAATTAAATCGAGATTTAAAATAAAATCGGACCACTGTCCATGTTACCAACTCATCACATAAATCTCTTAATCAGCTTTGCAACGCCCAAAACGGCACACTAATCGGACACAAGGATTAAAAGATATGCATTTTTGAAAGTGAAATATTTTTCCAAAAAGTCCCAGTGTAACCGGTTACGGGAAATGGTGTAACCGGTTACGCTTGACGTAACCTATTCGCTATTATTTGAAAACAGCTATAATCGGTTACCGTAACCTATTACAAGCTCGAAAATGCACATTTATGAAAACATCACTCAGTGTAATCGGTTACCGTAACCGATTACACCCCTTCTGCAGCAGAAAACATTATTTGACAGCAACTCAGCCCTTTCTATGATCTTTATTTTGTACCAACACAATCATGCATCAAAATAGCACCAAATTGCAAATTTAGGCATACATCTAACATGTTCTAACATCAATAATCAACAATACATATTCCTATACTCAATTTTCACCAAAACATACCAATTTATGAACATTTCACCAAAACCTAATATTTCCCCAAAACCCCCAACACATTCAATTGAGTCAAACGATAATCCTAATCAATTTTACTACCCTTGATTGTATAATAATCACTAACCCGAAGAGTCCCCCCTTACCTTAGAGTTTGAAATCCTTGAAGGTTCTCTTCTTCCTCTTCTTCTCCTCTTTCACGTATCTCCTCTGTTCTCCAACTTTTGCTCTTTTGTTTCTAATTCTATTTTTCACAATTTCTCTATTTTATGAAAAATAGAATAATGATTAGTGAGACCTACACCCTTAGCACCTCCTCTCTACTAATCACAACACAAAAGTCAAATATCATTCTTTCATAATTTTCTAATAATCCAATTTAATTAATTAACTCCAAATAATTAATTTAAATTCCAAATTAAATTAATTTATGAAATTATGGGGTGTTACAATGAACACCCCTAATTTTACCGTATTTTTGTGGGGCATATCAATATTTTAAAAATTCATTCTCACATGTATCACCCAATTTTTTAGGGGCACTAATATTTTTATAAAAAATTTCATTTTTAGGTTTAACAAGTGAAATACCTGTGACCCACCCAACCTCCTTTTTTCTTGCATCCACCAATGTTATAAGTCGTAGCATCAACTATGTATGTTTCGTGCCACTTTGTTTTTTTCACAAGTTTTTATGGTGTGTTCCCATAAATTAATTATAAAATAACAAAATAATTTTCTAACAAATTAATCAGAGTCACACAAGTAGGAATTTCACATCCCGTAAAAAATCATGAAGCATCAATTCACTTCATCCTTTATTGCTCAGCAATTAAATCGTATAGCGGAAGCTCAACAATAAATCAATGTTACGTCTCTAAGGCATCAACAGAAATAATTGAAAGTTCCATAATTCATGTGTTATGTATCAGAGCGACTCCTATGACTCGACCGAGCAACACAAGTTCCATGTTGTACTCAAGTGCCTGAGTTATCTGTACTTTCGAAGAAGCACAGACACGACAACAGAAAGGGGGTGAGAATTCTGTGCAAATAATTATTGGTGAATATCACATGCTAAGGAGTAGTATTCACAAACAATAGCACAATCACATGTACTGACAAATCACATAACAACATTCCACGCATTCACTATGCATAATTCATATTACAATTATGTATGTGAAGTGATTCACTCATTACGATACTATGCATGTGGTACCAACACAACCAATATGGTTAAATGATGTGAACCCGATTCCTTTCGAAATTCGGATAAGTCTTAATTGTTCCCCCAACTACGACTTATCTTAACACGAATCTACCTCGAGAGTCCGGACGAGACTAGGCACCCATCATGAATTTTCACCTAGGCTCATATCCACATAACACGATATGATAATGCATGACATACAGTTATGCATGATTCAATATTGTACATACCTTAATTCACATTTATCACACGTGAGCCACATATCCACCATAATTCCTTCATTGAATTACATCATTCACATTAGAACACACATTGGTACATAGTCCATAGTGTAGGCATACAAACCTTACATCCATGGTAAGTGTAACGCCCGTAATTTAATTAATTATTTAATTAAATTATTTTTGAATTATTTTCGAATTAATCGTCGAAGTTGTGAATTGTTGTGAAATGTTGATTTAAGTTGTCATGCTGTTAGTTGATTTAATTGGTTGATTAATATTGGCCATTATTTATGAGAATAGTTGTAAGAATTATTATGGGCTTATTTAATGGTTGGTGGTAGTAAAAGGTGGGGTGTGAATGTTAGGCCCAATAAGAGAAATAAAAATTATGAGGTTTAGTGAATAACATAGAGATAGAAGTGGCAGTAAAAGGTTTAGGTTTTATCAGTAAGAGAGAAAAAGTCTTGGAGAAAGAAATGGAGAAAAGGGTTCGTGAGAAGTTAGTAAGTTACAGAGAAAGAGGAAAAACGACGAAAACTAAACTCAACCGGTAGAATAGAGCAGTCTCCAAACCAAGGTAAGGGTGGGGTTCTGACTCTATAATAGGGTATGTGATGAATAGTATGTGGAATTGGGTTTATGAAATCGTTTCTGTTATGTGTTTGATTTGTTGTGCCTGATACTGAAAAATTATTATTATCAATGAATTGTTGCTGAAAAATTATTCTCTGTTGATTGGGCATAAATCAT
Source organism: Vicia villosa (assembly GCF_029867415.1). Taxonomy (NCBI): domain Eukaryota; kingdom Viridiplantae; phylum Streptophyta; class Magnoliopsida; order Fabales; family Fabaceae; genus Vicia; species Vicia villosa. The sequence continues at coordinate 20,826,871 of NC_081186.1, read as the reverse complement.
ATGTTGCTGTAATACCGTTGATTTGGTATATTGATCGAGAGAGAAACTGAAATTAGGCAAATTCTATGAGTAGAAGAAATATATATATATATATATATATATATATATATATATATATATATATATAAGACCGAAGGGGGCGATCGCTCCCTTGTGTGTGTGAGGGAAGGTGGCAGTTTCCATCTATTGTGTAGCTGGTAGGGGCCGCCCATTCCCTAAGGAAGGGATAAGGGAGCTCTGGCTCCCATTGAATTTAGGATAGGGAGCGCCTGCTCCTTTGTGATGGGGTGGGGGCCACCTAATTTGGTGTGGTGCTTTTGTATAACTGACCCTATAGCACTTTATCTCCTTTTCTTTATTTTATTATAATAGCCATGATCCTGTAGCATTAGTATCATTAGTATCATTTCCCTAATTAAAATATAGAACACTAATGAATGGAAGTTAGTAATAGTATATGAGAAATAGAAAGGAAATATTAGCACAGGTAGTATTGGAATCACAAGAATATTTTGTGACAGTGGCTGATAACGAGTAGCATAAAAATAGTAGAAGTTAGTAACAGTAAAATAATAGCATTATTAGAATGAATTAGTAGAGGTAATATGCAGTAGCTATCAGTGATAATATTAGAACATTAACAAAACTGAAATATGAATAATTTAGTAGAAGAATTATCTAGCCAAATATAGTCGAATTGTCGAATAATTATGCAGAGTGTTGGTAATTTATTTTGCTTGATAAGGTGTATTGTGTAAGTTGTTGTAAGGAAGAAACTGCAGGGTCTATATAATTAAATTGCAGAGTAGAAATAGTAGCAGATAACATAGTTAATATAATCGTAGAGTTATCAGTAGCAGAGATAGTTGTTAGTAGTAATAACTTGCAGATGATGTTAATATTGAATAACATAATTAATATTAATAATAACAGAATTGATTTAAATTGGAGGTGGTTAGTAGGACAATGACAGAGTTAAAGATTGAATTATAGAGTAGCATGGGTAGTAGTAACATATTAATAACTTGTTGAGGTAGTAATATTAAATAGTAGAAAATTAACAAAAAATATAATTGTGTGTGAAGGTTATATGATTACAGAAAATATGATTATTGTCTCATGTTGCAATGTTCTATTAATACTACGATGCTGCTGTGATATTTTGATGATGCAAAGTTGTAGTACTTGTTGATAATATTATTCTGACGATGTTGTTCTGACTGTTGAGATGCAATTATATTATTGTGCTGTTGTTGTAATGATGCTATGACAAAGATGAAACAGTTTATAATAATAAATCTGCGATGATGTGATGTTATTGATTTCCCTCTATTTATTGGCAGAATATAAGTTAGAGGTTCTGCCTCGTTGATGTTTAATTTGTTGTTGTTGTTGTTGTTGTTGTTGTTGAAGTTGCATTTTGTGATGTCCCATTTCATTGAGTCACATACCTGCATATCTATGACGGTCTGGGCTGGAAAACTGCGATGAAGGCTGATGCCTTGTTTTAAAGTTGAAGGCTTATGCCTTATTGACACCTCCATTAACTGGCGGATTTTAAGTTGGAAGTTTTGCTCCATTGGTACCACATGCATGTGCATAGTATGAGTCACATTCTGTGTCGCATATTTGAATGGTTGTTATTATATTATGAAGATGTTTATGTTGTTGAATTGTAATGATGGATGTTGTTTGAAAATTGTTGAAGTGGTGATTTTATATAATCTGATCTAATTTATTTTTTATCATACACTCAATTATATTGTTTGATATCTCACCCCCTTCTGTTTGAATTTTACCCCTATGTTGGTAACGTGCAGGTAATCCAGAGTGAAGGTTGCTTGCCTTCATTAGTTTGAGTCGGTGTCTTTGCTCTGATACGTAACACTCAGGGGGATGAATGCTTGTTATTGTAGTGTTGTTATTATATCTAGCTGCTGAATTTTTAAGTTGAATCGGTAAAAGTATCTGGTTGTTTTTAAAGTTGTCTTCAGTTGGACGAGATAATATGTCATTTAAGTTGAAATTGTAATTCCGTTGCTTATTTAATAAAAGTTGGTTTGTTTTCAAAGATCAAAATATGTTGTTGTTAATTCATCTGATTTTTAATGTGTTATGTATCTGCTTTACTTGTGTCATACCCCAAAATTTGACCATCATATTTATTCATATTTCAGTCCATCTGACTTTCAAAATGCTCAAAGATACACAAGAAGGAAGCATGCAGTCTCTCTCCTAAACAACAGCCTCTAAACTAGGGTTTTGATTCTCCTAAAAGTAAAATCAAGTTATAAGACCTCAAATGGATCTCATGGCCTCTCATATGCTTCAAAGGATCCTCATGCCAATTTTCAGGCTCTGATCCATAAAATTGCTCACTCAACTGCTCAAACAGTCAACAGTCGACTGATTTGACCTAAAAGTCAACTAGGGTCAAAGTACAGTCAAAATTTCTGATTTTTGGTCAACGCCAACATTTTAATGTTATATTCTTCATTTGATCAAAGGTTGATCATGATTCATCAAGAAAAGCTCCAAAATCATCAAAAACCTAAGTTTCTAAATTAGGGTTTTTAAGGAGAAAGTCAACCCAACTTTGACCAGCCATAACTTTCACATGGAACATCAGAAATTTCCCATCCAAAGCTTATTTTGAAGGAAAATGAATTTCTCTACAACTTTTTCTCTCACATGCCAAGTCTAAAAATGTTCATTTGAGAGATATAGGCCAAAACATTACAGGTCCTTCTAGAAGATCGCAAAAAGCTGTTTTTTGTCAGGAGCAATATCATCAAGATAAAATCTCCAAATGGAAAATATGTTCCAACGTGGCTTTTAGAGGACATCTTGGACTTTCCAAAAAGTCCTAGAACACTTCCATATGATAAATATTGAATGAGTTATGGCTTGCGCAAGTTGGTCGATTTTTGAGAATTTACATGAAGCCCTAATTGGTGAATTTCATTTTTTGAGTAATGGGCCTATGATGTTGCACTTCCCACGTGATTTTGAGTTTGGAAAAGGCCCATGTTTTCATTCCCTTAATTTTACTATTTTTATTCCATTTATTTTGGATTTTATTCATTAAAAATTCAAATTAAATCTAACATAATCATGGGAAATATTAAAGGGATGAATGAGTTTATTTTTGTATCAAATATTGAGTCTCCAAATCACTGGAAATTCGTGGAAGCTTGATTGAGCAAGTTTAGGTCCAAAAATAGAAAGATTCACATGATTGGAAAATCAAATCTCCCTTATTCCAATCACTTGGATTTGACTCATATATGTTGTCCCAATCTTTCTTCTATATATACACAAGCTTATCAGAGGCAAGGGGGGACGAAAAAAGCCAAGGAGATAGGGTTCTAGGAGAAGGAAATTTTGCAAGAAACTAGGGCAACTCGCATTCTTATCTCCAACCGTTTTCAATCCATTCCAAGCGCATAAACGTGTTCCTGAGGTGTAATAGAGTGAGTATAGGTCAGGTTCCATGGCCAATATGTGACGAATCATCGCATGCATAAGCACTTACTTCATACTTTTATCAATCATCGTTTTGCTTTTTTTATCGTATTTTGAATAAAGATAACTATGCTAAAGTGTTCATGAGGTTTAGTGGAACAGGATAGGATCATCTTTTGGAATTTATCATGGCCAAATCGTGTGACACCATTGTTAGGGCATCACGACTGTAAGGTCTCGTGTAGCGCGTTGGATCCGTCTTCAAGACATGAAAACCATGCCATTAAACTCGAAACGTAATAATTAGTCGATCTGGGTTGTCTATTTGTTCCATTCGTGCGTTTTTTGCAGGTTCGAAGGTCTGGAAGTTTCGCTACAAAAACTAGTTGCAGGAACCGTAGCTATTTCAAGGGAAAATCGTAGCTAATTTGGTTGTCCAAGGAAGAAGAAGATGTACAGTCCCTATGACTGTCCTCGTTCCACGCGTGAACCTATCATTGGCCGGTCAGAAGAGAATGAGTCTCTCTCTTCATGCGCTCGTGCTCTCATTGGAGGGTCAACTCAGGCGTGCCATTTACTCCTATCCTCGCTGGCCACGCGTACCACCGTGGACCCCAGTTTGACATTAGTTTGAATTTGCCATTTATACTTATTTTTCATATATATTATTTGTTGTTCGTTTATATGATGACTAATTATTTACAGTGCAGTGGTTACAGTAACGTTTGCAAGATGCATGGCCTGGGTTTGAAACCTGGCCAAGACAGTTATTTTTTTCCACACTAATATGCTACCGATCCTGTGCTCCCCAGCCAACACGCCCACTGATGCACTCTTAGTATCTCACCACTGGATCTCTACACGCCCAGATCCAAGGCTCCAGCACGCAAGACTACCATGTTCCCTCAAGATCCAACCACACTAAATCCCAGCTAAGGTTAATCAAGATCTTTCAGCCACACGCCCTACCAGATCAAAAAGAGCTAAGTTTCTAATTTCTTTTGTTTAAACATCATTTTATTTTTATTTCACCTCTTGATTAAAAATAGGGTTTACGTCAATAGTCCATGAATCACACATACACTAATCCCTTATTATTTTCCTTTTAATTTTCAGAGTTCGAGGAAGATCAAGGCATTCAAGATATTTAAATTAATTATTTATCCCTCTTATTTTTCCGTCTTTTAATTTCCCCTTCCCCGCAGGTGTTTATTGTAATAGCGTAGGACTTTATCAAGGAGACATTTGGCTACCGCGTGGTGTCACAAGCACTAATTCGCCCTTAGAACCTTACTTGAACTTGACTTTGGCTTATAGGAAGTAGCGAGATAGCTGGCTTTGGATTCCTGACTGAAGCTTATTGATACTCGATGCTACACTCATTGAGATTGGACTCTAGGGATGCTTTTGGCTGGCCGATCGAGTGCCATGTTGAGACAATGCCCGCGAGAAAGATCAGGGATATGAGCACTATAAAACCCGGTTACTATTCTAGGACAGGTTGAACCAACTTAAATTCAGTGGGAAGGGTATTTACCTACGAACTTCATGCAAGCCTTTAAACCTAAGGACACTTGTGTGACTTGTCTGTGCTTGCTACTAACCCTTTGGTTTTCTTGCAGGTTTTCCTGTGGGACTCACTCGTCCTTACTATCTTACGCTTTGCCTGATGCATTGCATTCGCATAACATCATGACATCATAAGCATAACATGATTTAACTAACCTTTTCAAGGATCTTAGGAATTTAGGGCGCACAATTTCAGGTGCTCTTATCGAGGACTGAACTCTTACCTAGGGGCAAGAGGATTTATTTTCCTCTGGCCACACACCTTCCAATTCAGAGACTCGGTACCTATCGAGGGGCAAGAGGATTTATTTTCCTCTAGCCATGTACCTTCCAATTCAGAAGTATCCCGAATCAGAGGCTATGACCCACTGGATATGGTAAGCTTGATTCTCAAAGAAGGACGCCTAATGACAAAAGCCAAGATCCTTCAGACGAAGCTGTGACTGATTCAATGTCTAAATGTCGCAAACTAAATTTCCTAAAGATACCTGAAAACATTGCATTTGCATTCATAACATCGCATAACAGGTTTTCATAACAGGTTTCTCATCCTTCCTCGCTGTTTATTTCAGCATCATGAATCTCGAGCAATCAGTTAAAGACCTCCAAGCTCAAAATGCTGAGTTCTAAGCCTTGATTCTGAATTTTTCCAAGGGGCAAGAAGAGCTGAAGACCATTCTTACCAAGAAGAAGAAGAAGAAGAAGAAGGGAAAGAAGACTTTGGGGAAAAAGCTTAGACCGATCTTGCAACTCAGGGAAGCCGAAAGTCTCTGAAGACAGTGACGACGATGAGCAAGATGATAATGCTAGTAACAAAACTAATGCAAAAAGTAACCATGATTCTGCCAAGCCCTCCAAAGAAGAAGAGGACTATTACCACGAGGATGAACATCCTGATGACAAATACAAGTTGCTGGAAGAACGTATGAAAGCCATGGAAATTCAGAAGGTACCTGGGCTAGATTTTGAGGATCTAGGACTCATCTCAGGGGTTATCATTCCTCCGAAATTCAAGGCTCCGACCTTTTCTAAGTATGATGGAGTCTCATGTCCTAAACTGCACTTAAAGTCCTACGTGAGGAAGATTCAGCCTCATACTGCTGACAAGATGCTATGGATCCACTTTTTTCAAGAGAGCTTATCTGGAACCCAACTAGAATGGTACTATCAATTGGATGGAGCCAACATTCATACATGGGAAGATTTGGCAACTGCTTTCTATAAGTAATTCCAATACAATACTGATCTTACGCCAACCCGCATGCAACTACAAGGCATGTCTATGGGTCCTAATGAAAGCTTCAAAGAGTATGCTCAAAAATGGAGAGACTTGGCTGGCAGAGTTCAACCCCCATTGGCTGATAGAGAATTGGTTGATATGTTTATGAGCATGCTGACCGGCTCTTTCTATAGTCATTTGCTGGGGAGTTCATCATCTGGATTCACTGAGCTTATACTGACTGGGAACGTGTCGAGAGTGGCATCCGAAGTGGTAAGAGTCAAGTGGCTCCATCCTCAGGTGCTACAAAGAAGCATTTCAATGAGAAGTCAGATTCCAATGATGTGTATGGTTAGAAAAGGAGTAACCATGACCAATCTGTTGGGGCAGTTCTGATCTCCACACAGGCGCCTCAAAAAGGTCGTCAAAACAAGTAAGACATGCCTAAAAGATAATTCACAAAGATCAATATGTCACTGGCTCAAGCATTACAGCACCTATTGAAGTCAGAGTTGATCACTTTAAAGGATCCCCCTAAGAATCCTAGTACTTCTGCTCGTAGCTATAATCCTAATGTGAGGTGTGCATATCACTCTGATTGTCCTGGTCACGATACGAATAGCTGCTGGACATTGAGGAATAAGATCCAAGATATGATCGATGCTGGGGAAATTGAATTTGATCCTCCTGAGACTCCTAACGTATTTGCTAATGTTGTGGATGGCTAGAAGAAGGGACTTTCAGATCATTAGTTTTACTTTCATTTGCAAATTTCTATTCTGTTTGTTTAAACATTCGACTTATGATAGACATTATCTGTTTTAATAATCATCATCAGTGCATTGCATATGTTTGTCTTGAATAAATTATTTCGCTATCGCTCGTTTAAAATTGCGTATTTACTTTGCATATGTTTTGTGTTTATTCAACTCCTGCTAAGTTGTAAGCCTTTTGAGGGAGGATGACGAAAATGATACCGCAACCTCATACGGTATGCTTTTGAATGGACTATGTTGACGATGTACAGGCATTGTTTCAATTCCTAAACAGTGGAGATTTAAGGATGATAATCCCTCGTCAACCCCTTTGAGCCTAATAAGTAGAAGTTTCTTTCTCATACAAATTAAACCCTTAATCACAACCTGGGGCAGGGTAGTTACTCAATTAACTCAATTGTACTAGCTGTTGTTTATGCAAATAATGATGGGTTCCCGCAACCAGTAAGTCATGCAGTCAATATCCACCAAAAAGAAAAAGCTGTTAAGTCAAAACCTATGAAGGAGACTTATCGAAAAGTCGAAACATCCCGTTGAGTGTAATCACAAAATAAACAGTTCAGGCAAAAGTTAGGGATAACAAAAATCAAAGTAAAAAAGAGGTCACTACAAATCCTCGACCAAAGCAAAAAGAATTACAAAGAAGGACTACTGACTGTCCGAATAAACTTCAGATGCTTCAACCACCATCAAATATCAATGTTAATACTTCAAGCTTTGTTAAAGCTGAAACGCAAAGTTAACTGAGCATAGGATCGAAGAACATCACGAATATTGGGGATGGGTACAAATAAACTTTGAGCCATTATTCTTTTTTTCTTAAACCGTGAACCAAGCCACATAAAAACCCTTGAAAGTCCTAACTGAAGCATGGTTAGTTCGAAAGCGTACTGTCACCAAAAGGTATCCTGACTCCTTAAGGTTTGCCATAAATGCTGAGTTGATATCAGGTTTTTATAAACATCACGCTTCTTACATCTTCTGTTTTAATGTTTTCAAAAAAATCAATCAAGATAGACATACTCACTGCATCTCATGAATTCATTATTAAACATATTTTGCTACATAATTTCGAATGTTAGCATCAGGAAGAATTTGCACATGGTACAACTAATAACTGAAAGTCATCCCGGCAGACAAAACCACTTCAGAAGCAATGTCTCTTATGTATACAAGGGGCATGACATGGTTATCCAATCAACCTGGGGCAGTCAGGTCAAGATTCCGAGAATCTCTCAAGTTTCCAAGAATCTCTCAAGATTCCAAACAACCGGGGGCATACACCCAAGTGGATTTGCAGCTACTTCTTAATCAACATGGGGCATCACCCTAAGTCTATGATTACTGGGGGCGTGTCACCCATAGTACACACCTCATAAAGTCCTCGCGAGGAGAATCTCTTCAAATTCCCTAATAGCTGGGGCAAAGCTACGCAAAGCCTGATGACACCTCAACCAACAAGTCCAGGAATGACAGTTACTATAATACTGGGGGCAATGTTCAAGACATCCATGTCTTCCCACAAAGCCGGTTTCACAAGATCATATCCCCATAGAGTAATCATTAAGAAGATATCTTCAAATGTCCTCGTCCCAACAAAGACTTGGTTCCTCAACTGAGTCTACATCTTCAACACTGCCGGTTCCTCGATACTATTCTCTTCTCCAGACAAAGTCATTCAGCTCTCTTATCCCCAGTCAGGGCACATCAAGATCAATCATTCGAACAACTCTCATCCCCAAGAAGAAATCATAAATCCTCATCTGAACATCTTCCAGACAAGATCAGACATTAAAATCACAATGATATAGAGATTTATTTTCTCAGTCAAGAAAATTCCTCCAGATAGCATAAATCACATTCATGCACCGTATATCATATACATATCCATACATTGCACATAGCGTCTCATACAAGTCTCTCATTTATTTTGAGAGACTCATCACATAATACATGCATCATGACATTGCATAGAGACTAACTTTACCTTTTTTAGGATACGGGTACAAGCAGATAAACAATATCTCCAAAGATCTAATTCAATTACTGCGAACGGTACTGACATGATCAACATTCAAAGATTTAATCTTGACACTCAATTCAGAAAAGACCACGACAATGGAGTCACGACAACTGAGTCAGGATGACAGAATCACGACAACAGAGTCACGATAATGGAATCACGACAACTGAGTCACGATAATGGAATCACGAAAACTGAGTCACGACAACGAAGTCACGACAACTGAGTCACGACAATGAAGTCACGACAATGAAGTCACGACAACTGAGTCACGACAATGAAGTCACGACAACTGAGTCACGATAATGGAATCACGAAAACTGAGTCACGATAATGGAATCACGGCAACTGAGTCACAATAATGGAATCACGACAACTGAGTCACGATAATGGAATCACGACAACTGAGTCACGATAATAGAATCACAACAATGGAGTCACGACAACTAAATCACGACAATAGAGTCACGACAATAAATTCACCACAATGGAGTCACGACAATTGAGTCACATATCAAATCTCGGTATTCAGTTCAGAAACAATCATGGCAATGAAGTCACGACGATGAAGTCATGGCAATCGAGTCACGACAATACGACAATGGAGTAATGACAATAGAGTCACTACAATTAATTCACTTCACACTCCCAACATCCAGATGGCATCTGTAAGCCCATCTCCGATAAAATTTCTGGCAACGCCAGGATGGCATCTTTAAGCCCATCTCTGACAAACGCCTTTCAATACTTCAAGCTCGGATATAGTCTAACGTACGACTTATTATGACTTTCATATTTATCCAGATCATATGGCATCTTTAAGCCCGTCTCATACACCTTTTCCAACACTTGGATGGCATCTTTAAACCCGTCTCCGGCAAAAGTCCCTGCTTCAGCCAGGGCAAATTCCTGGGTATTCTAGTTTTCAATCCTCTTCTAACTTCAGATTCCGACAGGCACACAAGTCAATCTACATCTGCAGGTTTAAGATGATTGAACAGGGGCAGTTGTCATACCCCAAAATTTGCCCATCATATTTATTCATATTTCAATCCATCTGACTTTCAAAATGCTCAAAGATACACAAGAAGGAAGCATGCAATCTCTCTCTCCTAAACAACAACCTCTAAACTAGGGTTTTGATTCTCCTAAAAGTAAAATCAAGTTCTAAGACCTCAAATGGATCCCATGGTCTCTCATATGCTTCAAAAGATCCTCATGCCAAGTTTCAGGCTCTGATCCATAAGATTGCTCACTCAACTGCTCAAACAGTCAACAGTCGACTGATTTGACCTAAAAGTCAACTAGGGTCAAAGTACAGTCAAAATTTCTGATTTTTGGTCAATGTCAACATTTTAATGTTAGATTCATCATTTGATCAAAGGTTGATCATGATTCATCAAGAAAATCTCCAAAATCATCGAAAACCTAAGTTTCTAAATTAGGGTTTTTAAGGAGAAACTCAACCCAACTTTGACCAGCCATAACTTTCACATGGAACATCAGAAATTTCCCATCCAAAGCTCATTTTGAAGGAAATTGAATTTCTCTACAACTTTGTCTCTCACATGCCAAGTCTAAAAATGCTTCATTTGATAGATATAGGCCAAAACATTACAGGTCCTTCTAGAAGATCGCAAAAAGCTGTTTTTTGTCAGGAGCAATATCATCAAGATAAAATCTCCAAATGGAAAACTTGTTCCAAAGTGACTTTTAGAGGAAATCTTGGGCTTTCCAAAAAGTCCTAGAACACTTCCATATGATAAATATTGAATGAGTTATGGCTTGCGCAAGTTGGTCGATTTTTGAGAATTTACATGAAGCCCTAATTGGTGAATTTCATTTTTTGAGTAATGGGCCTATGATGTTGCACTTCCCACGTGATTTTGAGTTTGGAAAAGGCCCATGTTTTCATTCCCTTAATTTTACTATTTTTATTCCATTTATTTTGGATTTTATTCATTAAAAATTCAAATTAAATCTAACATAATCATGGGAAATATTAAAGGGATGAATGAGTTTATTTTTGTATCAAATATTGAGTCTCCAAATCATGATAAATCACTGGAAATTCGTGGAAGCGTGATTGAGCAAGTTTAGGTCCAAAAATAGAAAGATTCACATGTTTGGAAAATCAAATCTCCCTTATTCCAATCACTTGGATTTGACTCATATATGTTGCCCTAATATTTCTTCTAGATATACACAAGCTTATCAGAGGCAAGAGGGGACGAAAAAAGCCAAGGAGATAGGGTTCTAGGAGAAGGAAATTTTGCAAGAAACTAGGGCAACTCACATTCTTATCTCCAACCGTTTTCAATCCATTCCAAGCGCATAAACGTGTTCCTGAGGTGTAATAGAGTGAGTATAGGTCAGGTTCCATGGCCAGTACGTGACGAATCATCGCATGCATAAGCACTTACTTCATACTTTTATCAATCATCGTTTTGCTTTTTTTATCGTATTTTGAATAAAGATAACTATGCTAATGTGTTCATGAGGTTTAGTGGAACAGGATAGGATCATCTTTTGGAATTTATCAGGGCCAAATCGTGTGACACCATTGTTAGGGCATCACGACTGTAAGGTCTCGTGTAGCGTGTTGGATCCGTCTTCAAGACATGAAAACCATGCCATTAAACTCAAAACGTAATAATTAGTCTATCTGGGTTGTCTATTTGTTCCATTCGTGCGTTTTTTGCAGGTTCGAAGGTCTGGAAGTTTCGCTACGAAAACTAGTTGCAGGAACCGTAGCTATTTCAAGGGAAAATCGTAGCTAATTTGGTTGTCCAAGGAAGAAGAAGATGTACAGTCCCTATGACTGTCCTCGTTCCACGCCTGAACCTATCATTGGTCGGTCAGAAGAGAATGAGTCTCTCTCTTCACGCGCTCGTGCTCTCATTGGAGGGTCAACTCAGGCGTGCCATTTACTCCTATCCTCGCTGGCCACGCGTACCACCGTGGACCCCAGTTTGACATTAGTTTGAATTTTCCATTTATACTTATTTTTCATATATATTATTTGTTGTTTGTTTATAAGATGACTAATTATTTACAGCGCAGTGGTTACAGTAACGTTTGCAAGATGCATGGTCTGGGTTCGAAACCTGGGCAAGACAGTTATTTTTTTCCACGCTAATATGCTACCGATCCTGTGCTCCCCAGCCAACACGCCCACTGATGCACTCTCAGTATCTCACCACTGGATCTCTACACGCCCAAATCCAAGGCTCCAGCACGCAAGACTACCATGTTCCCTCAAGATCCAACCACACTAGATCCCAGCTAAGGTTAATCAAGATCTTTCAGCCACGCGCCCTACCAGATCAAAAAGAGCTAAGTTTCTAATTTCTTTTGTTTAAACATCACTTTATTTTTATTTCGCCTCTTGATTAAAAATAGGGTTTACGTCAATAGCCCATGAATCAGTCATACATTAATCCCTTATTATTTTCCTTTTAATTTTCAGAGTTCGAGGAAGATCAAGGCATTCAAGATATTTAAATTAATTATTTATCCCTCTTATTTTTCCGTCTTTTAATTTCCCCATCCCCGCAGGTGTTTATTGTAATAGCGTAGGACTTTATATTTTTCCGCCTTTAATTTCCGCAATTTTAAACTGCGTGGTTAGTAATCCTAGGGAGTGATAAAACCATGAATTGAACATAGATCACTAATTTACAAGATAAATATCATCTTGTAAGAGTTATACAATGCTTCTTAAAAAGCTATAATCACAACTGTGATATTTCTCTTAAAGTTTAAGCTTAATCTCACTAAGATATTACAACAGTAATGAAGTGAGGTTGAAGATGAAGTTTGAGAGCTTTTGAATTTGACAGCGTTTCTGTATGTTTGCGCAAAGTGTTGTATTCAGCTTCTCATCAGAACTTCTATTTATAGGCGTTTGAGAAGATGACCGTTGGGAGCATTTAATGCGTTGCGTGATCCGTACAACATTGCATTTAATGTTTCACTATTTTGTCAACTACCTCGAGCCTTGCTTTTCCTGCTTTAACTGACGTTGCCTTTAATAGTTTCTAACATTCCTTTTGTCAGTCAGCGTAGCCTGCCATCTTGTACTTGCTTCTGATATGATCTTTGTAGATACAACGTTTGAATATATCAAAGTCATAGCAGCTTGGTGCAGAGCATCTTCTTGTCTTCTGACCTTGAAGTGCTTCTAGCGTGATACCATGAGAACTTCAGTGCTTCTGCTTCTGATCTCAAGTTCTTCTGATGCTTCAATAGACCATGTTCTGATTCTGCTTGACCATCTTCTCATGTCTTGCGAGAGCATGTTCTGATGTTGCATACTTGAACCTTCTGAGTCAGTGCTTCTTGCGTTGATTTTGTGCATACTCTTTATATATTTCCTGAAATGGAAATTGCATAGGATTAGAGTACCACATTGTCTCAAGCAAAATTCATATACATTGTTATCATCAAAAACAAGAATATTGATCAGAACAATTCTTGTTCTAACACTTAGAACCTTAGTTGAACTTGACTTTCGCTTATAGGAAGTAGAGAGATAGCTGGCTTTGGATTCCTGACTGAAGCCGGTTGATACTCGATGCTACACTCATTGAGATTGGACTCTAGGGATGCTTTTGGCTGGCCGATCGAGTGCCATGTTGATACAATGCCCGCGAGAAAGATCAGGGATATGAGCACCATAGAACCCGGTTACTATTCTAGGACAGGTTGAACCAACTTAAATTCAGTGGGAAGGGTATTTACCTACGAACTTCATGCAAGCCTTTAAACCTAAGGACACTTGTGTGACTTGTCTGTGCTTGCTACTAACCCTTTGGTTTTCTTGCAGGTTTTCCTGTGGGACTCACTCGTCCTTACTATCTTACGCTTTGCCTGATGCATTGCATTCGCATAACATCATGACATCATAAGCATAACATGATTTAACTAACCCTTTCAAGGATCTTAGGAATTTAGGGCGCACAATTTCAGGTGCTCTTATCGAGGACTGAACTCTTACCTAGGGGCAAGAGGATTTATTTTCCTCTGGCCACACACCTTCCAATTCAGAGACGCGGTACCTATCGAGGGGCAAGAGGATTTATTTTCCTCTAGCCATGTACCTTCCAATTCAGAAGTATCCCGAATCAGAGGCCATGACCCACTGGATATGGTGAGCTCGATTCTCAAAGAAGGACGCCTAATGACAAAAGCCAAGATCCTTCAGACGAAGCTGTGACTGATTCAATGTCTAAATGTCGCAAACTAAATTTCCTAAAGATCCCTGAAAACATTGCATTTGCATTCATAACATCGCATAACAGGTTTTCATAACAGGTTTCTCATCCTTCCTCGCTGTTTATTTCAGCACCATGAATCTCGAGCAATCAGTTAAAGACCTCCAAGCTCAAAATGCTGAGTTCCAAGACTTGATTCTGAATTTGTCTAAGGGGCAAGAAGAGCTGAAGACCATTCTTACCAAGAAGAAGAAGAAGGGCAAGAAGACTCTGGGGAAAAAGCTTAGACCGATCTTGCAACTCAGGGAAGTCGAAGTCTCTGAAGACAGTGACGACGATGAGCAAGATGATAATGCTAGTAACAAAACTAATGCAAAAAGTAACCATGATTCTGCCAAGCCCTCCAAAGAAGAAGAGGACTATTACCATGAGGATGAACATCCTGATGACAAATACAAGTTGCTGGAAGAACGTATCAAAGCCATGGAAATTCAGAAGGTACCTGGGCTAGATTTTGAGGATCTAGGACTCATCTCAGGGGTTGTCATTCCTCCGAAATTCAAGGCTCCAACCTTTGCTAAGTATGATAGAGTCTCATGTCCTAAACTGCACTTAAATTCCTACGTGAGGAAGATTCAGACTCATACTGCTGACAAGATGCTATGGATCCACTTTTTTCAAGAGAGCTTATCTGGAACCCAACTAGGGTGGTACTATCAATTGGACGGAGCCAACTGATCGGTCACCATTTCTATTAAGTTATATCTTTCATCCATCACAAATTCATCATCTCGGTAACATACTCGGTTGTTTTATTGTTTTTTAAGTTTATCATATTTATTAATATGTAGTATTGAATTGCATTTGGTTTAAAGTTTAAGTCAAAAGATCTTCTTTATGCTTCGATTTGGTAGTGTTAGTGTTGCAGGTTGATGCATAGGTTCAAAAGGACTAAAAGCTTAATGTTGGACGCTCCGGAAAGCCAAAAGTTGAAAAATTAGGATCAACACGGGCACCCGTTGTTGCACCCCAAAATTTGCCCATCTAATTTTATCCTAACTGGCTTAGACTTTTGCATTCATTTACATTTTAGGTCATCAATGAAATCATGCACTCATCAATAATTTGAAAATATGATTGAGGACTTTGGATGCAAGGGTTCCTTTGATTTTCTTAATAACTATTCATACGCTGAATAAGAGCCATTCTCTGACTCTATTTATCTGATTCTATCTATCACCAATTTAAGGGGTTCATACAATCGAGTGAGGTACAAGAAATGAATCATGGATTATGTAACAAGGTGATAATGAGTTCATTTATCTTTTGTTATGCATATCAAGTACAAAGTATCACAGATTTGAGATTCAATCAAGACATGAGTGTGGAACTCGGATTTAATTATTATGGAGTATAAGTTTGACTCAAAGATCTTCATTCAAGATTTATACAAATGTCATTTGTGATTTAAGAAAATTCTATCAAACTCCTTACAAATTCCCTGTGCAAGATTTGTTTATGGTTGGCTTCTTCAAATTCATTATCATTATTAGAAGTTTCATTCCCCTCAAAGTTTGAACAAAATATCAATACATGCTTATTTTAAATATTCGTACAATGCCATTTCATCCAAACATGGTCCAGGTCATATTACACAAAATAAACACATCTAGAAGTCTAAATATCATGCCACTACATTGCTTCTATACATGAGATCCTATGTTGCTAAACCTTCAAATCACTGCTCCAGACTTCTCTGACCATTCTTTAAAGTGTGTTGCCAACACCATTTTCCAACTTTTTCCAAAGCCTGCAAAAAGAAAAAGAAAGCATCACAATGCATTCAGTTTCAAACATGGCATACTTCAAACTAACATACAACATTCAGTCATACACATTACAGTAACAATCCCTCATTCAGCCCTAACATAATCCGCAATTGTCCTAACAGCATTCAAACACCTAACTGTATATTAACCCCGCATATAAGCAGCCATCTCACATCATCCATCTATTCATATACATACACAGAACCATCACTATGTTACCATTCAACCATAACATCACCATCCCATATCAATTCAAAGACAGTTTGAAAAAGAGAGAAAACAAAAGTGCGAAATGCTGTCTTCATCATTCAAATCATCATAGTTAGCCCCTGCAATACATACATATATTCAGAACCCCCATACAAAACATTCACTATTTCATAACTTTAACAGAATTCCCTAACTGATTTAACCAATTCAGTTACAAACATATAACCACCTCTAACTGTCTAACCGATTCAGTTACAAAGCCTAACAGAACATAACAAACCTAACAGCTTCTAACCAACTTCCTAACAGAAATCAGAACTAACCTTCAAAAACAGTTACAAAACTCTAACCACTTAACTGAATGGTAACAAATGGTAACAGAAATTCAGAGAAGAAACAGAGTAGAACCAACCTCTATATAATCTTCAGCCACCACTCTGTTCAGGCTCCTCCACCATTTTTCACACCATCTTCATCTTCATCTCTTCACACTCTTCAACCACCATTCTTCACTTTCTTCATCACTTCTCATTCCTCATCTCTCTTCTCCATTCATTCTCCATAATTCACTCCTCCATTGGCATAACCATCACTCCACAATTCACTTCTCTTCCACCATTTTCTCCAGAATTCACTTCTCAACCATTCTTCACGCACCATCCACCACTTCACTCCGTTCTCTCTGCAACTCCATTCATCATCATCCAAACTTCAATAGCCTTCATCTTCAACCCGCTTCAACACCTTCTTCCAACACCTTCAATCTCCAAAAACTTCTAAACGCATTGTCGAATCAATCTCAATCTCTTGCTCTCTCCTTCTGAACCGAAACCATATCCTCCATAATCTTCATCGTCACCTGAAAATTGCAACAAGAAAACCTTTGTGAAGTTGCAACTGAGTCAACTCTTATCATTAATCGTCAATTATCTTCGCGTTTCAAGGTTGAGCTTCTCCTTCGACGTTATCATCAATCTGCGATTCACCAATCATCGTCAAGAAATCATCATCAACACAACTACTCAGAATTCAAAAAAACGAGAAGAAGAGGAAGTTAGAACGCAAAGGCTGAGCGATACTCATACCTGAAAGTTGAAGCGATTTCGCCGGATTTCGGATCCAAACCGTTGAAGACGTAACTCCGTTCAGTAATAGAAGGAACAGCGAGACGAGAGATGACTCTGGGAAGATGAGAGAGCGAGTGATCAACTGCCTTGGATACGGTGGCTGGGGTTTGATTTCGTCGGAGAAGGCTGGTCTTCGCCGCCGCCTTCGTGAGAGAGAGGGAGGATGTCGTTCAGACAAGCCCAAAGGTCACAAATGATTTAACCCTAGCCCCTTTTGATTATTATTATAATTAGTGTATTATTTTGTTAATTTCATAAAGTATGATTCATTTAGTTTGATTAGAGATTAATTTCATATAGTCTGAATATTTGATTTCGATTAGGGTTTAATCTGCAATCATGTTCAATAACCAAATCTGAATAATCAATAAGCAAATAAACATTGATGGATCAAGAATCACTATGGGCCGAATTTGCTACTGCACCCCCTTTGGGCCCTTTCACCTTTTTTGTCAATCTGCAATAATAATCATCTTGGGCCTCCCACTAGGCCCTGCGCCCAGACTTGCTTATCACACCATGTAATCCAGTTCACACCCCCTGTATACATCATTCTTTAATTTTAGATTTTAATTAGATTTCTTTACCATTTCTTTTAGACATTAAAAATACTAATCTTTCTCATGCATTTTAGACCTTAATACTAATTTTTGACATATAAAAATAATCACCGTAAAGATGTTAGTTTAGTCTAATTTTTCTCTTAATGTCTAATCAAATTTTCTTCATAAAACCCACAAAAATAATAGTATTTTAGTCCACTTTTTGTACTATATTTTTGACTTGCTATTTCATGCTTGTGTGTAATTTTGCACCATTATCACTCTCAATTTTGACTTCTAATCCTGCCTTAATTTTCATGTATCTCTTTCTCCTAACCTTAGGTAGAAACCATGATAACATTAGGTAGAAATCCCTTTCATACTTAGGCTAGTTTCTAGGCTAGTTTCTTTTCCTTTTCAACCTTAAAACACTTAACAAATACTTGACTTAATTCCCATAAAAAATACAAAGAAAACACCTAAAAAATGACTAATAAATTTCTGACTAATAAAAAGGGAATGGAAGCTTGTAACTTCCCTTGCTTAAGGGATGTTCGAGTGCTTGGAGCTCCCTTGCTTAAGGGTTCCATTCAGGCGTAAAGTTCCCAACTTCTAAAAAACACAAACCATAGAGCAACTCGAGTTTCCCTTGCTTAAGGGATTTCCTCGAAACGCTCAAAATCTCTTCTTCATCTCTTGCCTCAGAGGCATTCTTTCTCTTGCCTTCAGGGCATTCTTTCTCCTAATCGGACACGTTATTTCCGCTCCATTCCCAGCTTAAGACTCCAGAGGTCGAACAGCGGAGTGCGAATGTAACTGTTCAACTAAAAAACACAAAACAAACAAAAACTAAAGAGCCGAACTACGGCGCTCTGATTCCTGAAAAGGATACGTAGGCATTAGGTCGCGGGGCCTAAGCGAGCACAACTATTTATAAACCTTATTTTCCCCGTGTTTCTTTTTCTTTCATTTGCATGCATTCCCTTAGTAATTAAGCTTTAGATTTATACACCCTTAGAATAGAACAAACATAGGTGGATACCATCGAGTACGATGGGCGTGAGGGGTGCTAGTACCTTCCCCTTGCGTAACCGACTTCCGTACCCTATCTCTGGTTATCCTTTCCTTATTCCAGGTTTTCTGATATTCCTTTCCCTCTTTGGGATAAATATATTGGTGGCGACTCTGTTTATCATTTTCGCGAGCGTGCGACAGCTGGCGACTCTGCTGGGGATTACCTAAGCGAGTCGATCCTAGCCTTTGTTTGTTTTATTTTATTGGGTGTTTATTTGTTTTTATGTCTATATCTTGTATATATGTTTGCATGTTTATTTTCTGCTTGCATATCATGTTTATTTCTGTTTGCACATCATGCATATGGATTATATTTTGTGTTCCTTGGGGTCTTCTGTTCTGTTTTGCAGGTGAGGGGTTTTGAGGTAAAAGGCCCACTACCCAGGCCAAGTGACACATAGGATTAGCGTGGATGCTCATGTTGACTCCCGTAGCGCTTGCTATGGATGAGATTGACATGGGGTACCACAACTGGGCGAGGTTCTTTCATGGAACACTGTGTCTGGCACGCTTGTTGCCTCAAACACTTTGTACCCCATGGGAACTGTAGACCCTGGTGACCATTAGGGACCACTTGTCCGTGTCTAGACTACATACCCGTGAGATTGGGGTGGGACAGGAAACTTGACCTTCATCACACCCGGATTTCTGCCATTCAATAAAAGGCGTCGAACCTTTGATCCTGGGACATTTGACTTATACAGAAGTTCTACATTAGTTATCTATCAACGTCGAACCTCTGAATCTGGAGGTTTGACCTTATTTG
This sequence comes from Vicia villosa, assembly GCF_029867415.1. Taxonomy (NCBI): domain Eukaryota; kingdom Viridiplantae; phylum Streptophyta; class Magnoliopsida; order Fabales; family Fabaceae; genus Vicia; species Vicia villosa. The sequence goes on along the minus strand of NC_081186.1, from coordinate 20,807,055 downwards.
ACTTATGCAAGGGTTATCTATCAGAATCAACGTCGAACCTCTGAATCTGGAGGATTCGACCATCTTTGACTTATGCCCAAGCTATTTATCCAGAAAGCAACGTCGAACCTCTGAATCTGGAGGGTTCGACCATATCTTATTGACCATGAGAAGCTGTTATCCAAGAGGACTTGATCCTTGATCCTGATTTATGATACATTTGCATCTTCATTATCATTTTTTGCATTCATGCATGTGCGTCCATGGTTACCAAGACTTTTACCATCTTCCTCTCCATCAGATCAGACAAGACGATTCCTCGACGCCAATATCTGACAAGAGCTCACCAACAAAGAATCATGGGGAATTACAAATAAGATCAAGCTACCATCAGAAGACCCCATGCCCCCTAAAGGGGGCACCTTCCACCAGTGGACCATAAAGACTTTGTGTTTGTCAGAGAACATCTCATTTGCATCAGAATAAGGCCAATCTTGCCATTGTTTAGACTTCTCAAGTATTTTCAATTATATTACTTTTGTTGTTATCAAGTACTTCTCATTGTAAGAAACTCATTCTGTCTGAATAAATAAAAATAATGTGATATACATGTTTTTCTCAAATCATTTCATCTTTGTCATTATGTTCATTGATATTCAACTCATTTGTCTTAAGCAACTAAAAAAGGAGAATGATGAAAATCAAAAAACACATGAATCACTAACTATATGCTTTTGGAACAAAGATCCTGCTGACGATGTACAGGCATTATTTCAATTCCTAAATACTGGAGTTATAAGGGAGTGAAACCTTCGTTAACCCCTTTGAGCCTAAGGAGTAGTAGTTCTTTTCAAAAAATACAAAACCCTCAATCTTAACCAGGGGCAGGGTAGACTTCAGTTAGTGCGACCGAGCGCTCAACTTTCAGGTATTCCATCAGAGGATCAATCATATCTCAGATCTCACAACAAAAAAAGAAGAGCACAATCCACAATGGATGTCTCCCATTCACTAAGAAGAAGGCAGTCACAACCTTTTCATCAAGTCAATCACCAAAGTCATACAACTTGTTCCCGAACGAGACAAAAAAAGAGAATGAAAAGAAAGTTATGAATCATGATTAAAAAAAAAGAAAGAAAGAAACAATAGCCCGCTAAGTCAAAAAAAAAAAGAAAAGAAAAGCTTTGAAGCAAATGACTTAGGCAAAAATTAGGGCATATCCCGCTGGACAACGAAAACCGCAATCAAAAGAAACTTTCTGTCCAGGCAAAAGTTAGGGAAAGCAAAAGAAAAAAGCAAGAGAAAAATCCTCCTAGGGACAAGTTGTTATAGTCATCAACAAAAGCACCGAAGGGTGACTGCCACCTCCATCAAAGCCATAAAGGATCCTCATCCATCACAATCCTTCCTGAAAGGTGAATACTCGTGTCGAACTAGCTGAACGTAGGATTGGAGAACATCACGAAGAAAGGGTGGGTTAAGTAGAACTTGAGCCTTTATCCTTTGTTTCTTAAACCGTGAACCCGGCCACGTTACAACCCTCAAAAGTCCTAATTGAAGCAGGGTTCGTTCCAAAAGCATACAAACTGTGAAATCATGTCAAACTGACTCCTAATGTTGCTTGTCACTTGTGTTAGTATCAGTACAACATTTTGACAAATAAAAACTTTTCTTTGAGATTAACATGTGCATTGCATTCTCATTATCTTTTTCAAGACAGAGTTGTCTCTAACTTGAAAAGTAAGTACTTGATACCAAGGAAAGTTCAACATTGAAATTCCACCGAGTAGTCTTACAAAGGCAAAGGTTGGTCATCCACAAAGCAAATATCTGAAGCATCCATCTGGTGGAAGATTTCCCTACAATCTGGGGCATTCATTCTGTTATCAACACTGGGGCAGACCATTGCTAATCTCCATGATTCAAACATATCAAAGTCATATCTCAAGAAGATCCTACAAGCTGGGGCAAGCTAGTAGCAATTCATCTCTTCATCTTCAATCAAGTGTCAGATATCGAGACAAATGTTGAGGAGTCAATCCAAACACCTCACCTTCACCAACAATTTCACAAGCAATGACTTTTCCGCAAGGGCACACTCTATTCATTCCTTATATCTTGGAAACAACCATTCCATTCATAATCATACATTCATCCTGCATATCATTGCATTTTCATTATCATTTCACCCGCATGATCCGATCATCAATAATGCAGGGGCATCCACCCCATCTTGAATCAAGCAGAGTTTCTGAACTCCATCCAATCTATTCCTTATACAAAGCAGAAATCAAATCAATCAATACATTGCATATAGAAATCATTGCATTGCATCTCCAGAAGTGCATAAATAAATAAAACATTTGCATAAGAAGCATAAGCCAAGTTACTCATCAGATGAGGTCTCAAAGCATTCAATTGATATTCCACTAGATCACTCAGAGTTACCATTGTGGTGTCATCTCCCAAAGTTAATCATCTTCATCTTTCTTCAACCCAGAGTTGATGTTTTTGTGTTCAACCTAGAGTTGACTATCCTTTCATCTTTTAACCCCGAGCTAATTATCTCTTCCCACTCAACCCAGAGTTGACGGTTATCCTTTTTCAACCCAGAGTTGATCTTTTCCCACTCAACCCAGAGTTGACGGTTATCCTTTATTCAATCCAGAATTGATTTCATCTTCCCCTCTCAACCCAGAGTTGACGGTTATCTTTTGTCATTCCCACTCAACCCAGAGTTGACGGTCATCTTTTGTCTTTTCCCACTCAACCCAGAGTTGACGGTCATCTTTTTTCTTTTCCCACTCAACCCAGAGTTGACGGCCATCCTTTGTTCAATTCAGAATTGACTTCTTTTATCTTTCCCACTCAACCCAGAGTTGACGGTTATCTTTTCTCTTTTCCCACTCAACCCAGAGTTGACGGTCACCTTTTTCTTCCCACTCAACCCAGAGTTGACGGTCATTTCTAATTGTTCATCTTTCCCTTTTTCAACCCAGAGTTGATGTTCTTACTTTCTTTCTCAACCCAGAGTTGATGCCTATATCTTGTCCCACTAATACTGATTTCCATTTCCGTTCTCAATCCAGAATTGATGTTCACCTCTTATGCAACCCCGAGTTGACCTCCCTTTATTCCTCGACCCAGAGTTGACCCACTTCTCTTCTTCAACCCAGAGTTGACGTCTATTTCATTTCTAACCCAGAGTTAATTTGTTCAATCCAGAGTTGATATTCCTCAGTGGAGTTGACATCATTTTTTGTCCAGTGGATCTCACCTCTCATCAGGCAAATTTTCAGGTTCTCTTGATATTTAATCTTCTTCTACCTTGAATGATCGAAAGGCTAGTGCCAATCTCACCTTCAGGTTTAAGACGATTAAATAGGGGCAGCTGTTGCACCCCAAAATTTGCCCATCTAATTTTATCCTAACTGGCTTAGACTTTTGCATTCATTTACATTTTAGGTCATCAATGAAATCATGCACTCATCAATAATTTGAAAATATGATTGAGGACTTTGGATGCAAGGGTTCCTTTGATTTTCTTAATAACTATTCATACGCTGAATAAGAGCCATTCTCTGACTCTATTTATCTGATTCTATCTATCACCAATTTAAGGGGTTCATACAATCGAGTGAGGTACAAGAAATGAATCATGGATTATGTAACAAGGTGATAATGAGTTCATTTATCTTTTGTTATGCATATCAAGTACAAAGTATCACAGATTTGAGATTCAATCAAGACATGAGTGTGGAACTCGGATTTAATTATTATGGAGTATAAGTTTGACTCAAAGATCTTCATTCAAGATTTATACAAATGTCATTTGTGATTTAAGAAAATTCTATCAAACTCCTTACAAATTCCCTGTGCAAGATTTGTTCATGGTTGGCTTCTTCAAATTCATTATCATTATTAGAAGTTTCATTCCCCTCAAAGTTTGAACAAAATATCAATACATGCTTATTTTAAATATTCGTACAATGCCATTTCATCCAAACATGGTCCAGGTCATATTACACAAAATAAACACATCTAGAAGTCTAAATATCATGCCACTACATTGCTTCTATACATGAGATCCTATGTTGCTAAACCTTCAAATCACTGCTCCAGACTTCTCTGACCATTCTTTAAAGTGTGTTGCCAACACCATTTTCCAACTTTTTCCAAAGCCTGCAAAAAGAAAAAGAAAGCATCACAATGCATTCAGTTTCAAACATGGCATACTTCAAACTAACATACAACATTCAGTCATACACATTACAGTAACAATCCCTCATTCAGCCCTAACATAATCCGCAATTGTCCTAACAGCATTCAAACACCTAACTGTATATTAACCCCGCATATAAGCAGCCATCTCACATCATCCATCTATTCATATACATACACAGAACCATCACTATGTTACCATTCAACCATAACATCACCATCCCATATCAATTCAAAGACAGTTTGAAAAAGAGAGAAAACAAAAGTGCGAAATGCTGTCTTCATCATTCAAATCATCATAGTTAGCCCCTGCAATACATACATATATTCAGAACCCCCATACAAAACATTCACTATTTCATAACTTTAACAGAATTCCCTAACTGATTTAACCAATTCAGTTACAAACATATAACCACCTCTAACTGTCTAACCGATTCAGTTACAAAGCCTAACAGAACATAACAAACCTAACAGCTTCTAACCAACTTCCTAACAGAAATCAGAACTAACCTTCAAAAACAGTTACAAAACTCTAACCACTTAACTGAATGGTAACAAATGGTAACAGAAATTCAGAGAAGAAACAGAGTAGAACCAACCTCTATATAATCTTCAGCCACCACTCTGTTCAGGCTCCTCCACCATTTTTCACACCATCTTCATCTTCATCTCTTCACACTCTTCAACCACCATTCTTCACTTTCTTCATCACTTCTCATTCCTCATCTCTCTTCTCCATTCATTCTCCATAATTCACTCCTCCATTGGCATAACCATCACTCCACAATTCACTTCTCTTCCACCATTTTCTCCAGAATTCACTTCTCAACCATTCTTCACGCACCATCCACCACTTCACTCCGTTCTCTCTACAACTCCATTCATCATCATCCAAACTTCAATAGCCTTCATCTTCAACCCGCTTCAACACCTTCTTCCAACACCTTCAATCTCCAAAAACTTCTAAACGCATTGTCGAATCAATCTCAATCTCTTGCTCTCTCCTTCTGAACCGAAACCATATCCTCCATAATCTTCATCGTCACCTGAAAATTGCAACAAGAAAACCTTTGTGAAGTTGCAACTGAGTCAACTCTTATCATTAATCGTCAATTATCTTCGCGTTTCAAGGTTGAGCTTCTCCTTCGAGGTTATCATCAATCTGCGATTCACCAATCATCGTCAAGAAATCATCATCAACACAACTACTCAGAATTCAAAAAAACGAGAAGAAGAGGAAGTTAGAACGCAAAGGCTGAGCGATACTCATACCTGAAAGTTGAAGCGATTTCGCCGGATTTCGGATCCAAACCGTTGAAGACGTAACTCCGTTCAGTAATAGAAGGAACAGCGAGACGAGAGATGACTCTGGGAAGATGAGAGAGCGAGTGATCAACTGCCTTGGATACGGTGGCTGGGGTTTGATTTCGTCGGAGAAGGCTGGTCTTCGCCGCCGCCTTCGTGAGAGAGAGGGAGGATGTCGTTCAGACAAGCCCAAAGGTCACAAATGATTTAACCCTAGCCCCTTTTGATTATTATTATAATTAGTGTATTATTTTGTTAATTTCATAAAGTATGATTCATTTAGTTTGATTAGAGATTAATTTCATATAGTCTGAATATTTGATTTCGATTAGGGTTTAATCTGCAATCATGTTCAATAACCAAATCTGAATAATCAATAAGCAAATAAACATTGATGGATCAAGAATCACTATGGGCCGAATTTGCTACTGCACCCCCTTTGGGCCCTTTCACCTTTTTTGTCAATCTGCAATAATAATCATCTTGGGCCTCCCACTAGGCCCTGCGCCCAGACTTGCTTATCACACCATGTAATCCAGTTCACACCCCCTGTATACATCATTCTTTAATTTTAGATTTTAATTAGATTTCTTTACCATTTCTTTTAGACATTAAAAATACTAATCTTTCTCATGCATTTTAGACCTTAATACTAATTTTTGACATATAAAAATAATCACCGTAAAGATGTTAGTTTAGTCTAATTTTTCTCTTAATGTCTAATCAAATTTTCTTCATAAAACCCACAAAAATAATAGTATTTTAGTCCACTTTTTGTACTATATTTTTGACTTGCTATTTCATGCTTGTGTGTAATTTTGCACCATTATCACTCTCAATTTTGACTTCTAATCCTGCCTTAATTTTCATGTATCTCTTTCTCCTAACCTTAGGTAGAAACCATGATAACATTAGGTAGAAATCCCTTTCATACTTAGGCTAGTTTCTAGGCTAGTTTCTTTTCCTTTTCAACCTTAAAACACTTAACAAATACTTGACTTAATTCCCATAAAAAATACAAAGAAAACACCTAAAAAATGACTAATAAATTTCTGACTAATAAAAAGGGAATGGAAGCTTGTAACTTCCCTTGCTTAAGGGATGTTCGAGTGCTTGGAGCTCCCTTGCTTAAGGGTTCCATTCAGGCGTAAAGTTCCCAACTTCTAAAAAACACAAACCATAGAGCAACTCGAGTTTCCCTTGCTTAAGGGATTTCCTCGAAACGCTCAAAATCTCTTCTTCATCTCTTGCCTCAGAGGCATTCTTTCTCTTGCCTTCAGGGCATTCTTTCTCCTAATCGGACACGTTATTTCCGCTCCATTCCCAGCTTAAGACTCCAGAGGTCGAACAGCGGAGTGCGAATGTAACTGTTCAACTAAAAAACACAAAACAAACAAAAACTAAAGAGCCGAACTACGGCGCTCTGATTCCTGAAAAGGATACGTAGGCATTAGGTCGCGGGGCCTAAGCGAGCACAACTATTTATAAACCTTATTTACCCCGTGTTTCTTTTTCTTTCATTTGCATGCATTCCCTTAGTAATTAAGCTTTAGATTTATACACCCTTAGAATAGAACAAACATAGGTGGATACCATCGAGTACGATGGGCGTGAGGGGTGCTAGTACCTTCCCCTTGCGTAACCGACTTCCGTACCCTATCTCTGGTTATCCTTTCCTTATTCCAGGTTTTCTGATATTCCTTTCCCTCTTTGGGATAAATATATTGGTGGCGACTCTGTTTATCATTTTCGCGAGCGTGCGACACCCGTGTTAATCAACACTGCCCGTATTGATGGGCCTGCATCAAAGAAAAAAGCTATGTCAGTCAGTGAATCAACACGGGCACCCGTGTTAATCAACACAGCCCGTGTTGATAGGCCTGGGCAAAATTTCAACCTTATGTCAGTCAGTGAATCAACACGGGCACCCGTGTTAATCAACACGGTCCGTATAGATGGATGCGGACAGAAACTTCACTTTTTGATCTGTTTTACTCCGTCTTGTCTTAAGGGTATTTTGGACTTTTTGTGGACACTAAGACTGATGCTAATACTATTTAAACAAGGTTTGTGGAAGGAGAGAAGGACTTTTGACAGATTAGAGAAAAGAATACAATAGAATATTGGAGAAAGCAAGGGTTTGGGAGAGAAGAAGATCTTCATGAACGGAAGCAATTGAAGATTCAATCTCCTCCAATTTCTTGTAATGTCTTTATTCATTATTGTGTTTTCTTTGAATACTATGAGTAGCTAAACCCCCCAATGCTAGGGGGGTGGCTCTGATTTCACTTTGTAATGACTCTGAATTTGCAATTGCGATAACTATCATGTTTTCTATTGTTAATTTATTCTCTTGATGTTTTTAAAGCTTTTCCTTTCGGACAAATTAGAATTGATGTATGATTATCGTTTAGGTTGGACAACCATTGATAATGTTTTCATGAGAATATGCTATAATTGATATTACTTAGGACTAGGATTACCTTATAGTAACCGGATATTCTTGATAACTAAATTGCTTGATTTCATTGTAAATCTCTAAGGACTTAGGGTTTAGGATGAAGGGTCAAAGGTTTTTTCACTAAGGACTTAGGATCAAACAACCTTAAGAACCGGTAATTGATTATTGAAAATAAGTTGTTGCAATAGAAATTTCAGAGTTGTTACATTGTCAATCATCCACTATCCCTAGCATGTTACTCATATTTGTTAAAAAGTCAATTTCATTTACTGCTTATTTTACTTTTCGCTAAGTGATAATCACCAAACAAAACCCAATTGAAGTTTTTGTTTAACTGAACTTTGAATTGATCTCATTATTCCTGCGCAGTCCCTGAGATCGATATTCGGGGAATTTTCCCTATTATTACAAGAGGCAAAATAGTACACTTGCTATTTTACCGATCAAGTTTTTGGGGCCATTGCCGGGGACTGCCATAATATTGAGTTTAAGTTGAGTTCAGTTAGAATTTTGTTGCTCTGCGACTAAAATTTTATTTTCTGCATTTTTTTAATTTTTTTCTAATTCTAATATTTGTCTAATTTGTGTATGCGAGGTAAGGCCTCAGCTGAATTTCTTTTTGACGCAGAAATTGAAAGGACTTTGCACGCAAGGCGCAGACAAGTTCGTCAAGCTAAATTGGAATCCGAGGAAGAAGTGATTACAGTTCATTCAAGTTCGGAATCTGAAAGTGAACCAGAAATTTTGGGTGAAAATCCTCCTCCTCCTGAGAGGCTTCTCGGAGACTATGGTGCAAGAAACACACCGGGAGGGAGACTAACTATTGTCAACCAACTGGTGAACGCTGCTAACTTTCAACTGCATCCGAGCACGATAAATCAGCTGGAAAGAAAACCTTTCACCGGGAAGGTTAATGAAGATGCAAACAAGCACCTACAGCGGTTTCTGACCATGAGTACAACTTTAAAAATCGAAGTTTATACAGAAGAGGCAAAGAAGCTGAGAATGTTCCCATTCACCTTGGCAGAAGAAGCAGAAGAGTGGTTCTATTCCCTTCCAGCGGGCAGCATTACATCATGGGAAGAGATGGAAAAAGCTTTCTTAAATGAGTATTTTCCTGCATCTGTATTTATAAGGAAGAGGTATGACATCCTGAACTTCAAGCATAAGGAGGGTGAACCCTTAGGAGATGCTTACAAAAGATTCAAAAGAGTTTTAGTAGCATGTCCCACTCATAATATGGACAAGACTGAACAGATGCAAGTATTTGTCAATGGGCTCAGAATGAAAACAAAACAGTTGATTGATATAGCAGCTGGAGGCTCAACAAATTTCACAACAGCCTCCGGCATCATAAAAATCACTGAAGCAATAGCTGCAAATGAGCATTTGGAGCTGTATGACAGGTGTGCTAGTAAACCAGAAGGAATCATTAATCTTAAGCTGGAAACTTCAAAAATTCGGGTTAAAGATGCTATAGCTGCAGAGGTAGAAAAGAGATTAAAGGCTATGAATATAGGTACTCAACAGGTTGCTCAAGTCCAACAAGCTCAACCTGTAATCTATGAAATTTGTAATGGCCCTCACCAAACTGTGTGTTGTGTTGCTACTCCCAAGCAAATTGAAGAAATCAAATTCTTGAGGCAAAACAATCTGTATTCTAACACCTATAATCCAGGGTGGAAGAATCATCCCAACTTCGCTTGGAAAGATCAACAACAAATTCCTCAGAAGGCGGAGTGGGAAGTAGCTATTGAGAGATTGGCTGGACAATGCACTCAGGTTCAAGAAGAGACCAGAAACAACCACAGGAACACCACAGCTTCAATCAAAAATCTAGAAGTTCAAGTGGGTCAAATAGCACATCATCTCACTCTATAGGCACAAGGTACCTTTTCGAGTTCAACTGTGAAAAATCCGAAAGACCAAGAGAAGATTAATGTTGTTACTACAAGAAGTAAGAAAGTGGCAGAATCTGAAAAAGAAAAAGAGGAAATAGACGACCCCATGGTAATAGAGGTGAATTTGGAAATAAGAGAAAATCCAAAAGAGCCAGAATTTGTGGTACCGCCGGGTAAACCATTGGAAGAAAAAAATAAGAAAGTTGTTGAACCGGTGATCAAACTACCTTTCCCTTCTATAGTGAAAAAGAAGAATTTAATAGAGAAAGACTTTGAGAAGTTCACTGCCTTGTTCAAAAAGTTAGAGGTAAATCTACCCTTCTTCGAAGCACTTGAGCACATGCCCTTGTATAGGAAATTTATGAAGGAGGTGATGGCAAAAAAGAGATCATTGGGAGGAGAAGCAAAAAGTGCAACTGGGAAGTGTGGTATAGTCTCGTCAACAAGAAAGATCCCAATCAAGAGGAAAGACCCTAGAGCGGTGACGATACCGTGCACTATCAAGATTATAACATTTAAAAAGGTACTCCTCGATTCTGGTTCTAGTGTGAGTTTAATGCCTCTGTCCATTTTCAAAAAGCTTGAATTGGAAAAGATTAGTGAAAGTAAGACACAATTAAGGTTCGCCGATCACACCATTAAGAAATCCTATGGGGTAGCTGAAGATGTACTAGTGGAGGTTGATAAGTTTGTATTCCCTGTTGACTTCCACATCATGGACATTCCGGAAGACGAAGAAACTCCTATATGTTAGACGCTGGCCTAAGGATCTAGAGGGGGGTGAATAGATCTCACAGAGTTTTTCGGAATTATTTCGAACTAAAGCGAAAGCGGTTCTGAATCGACTTCGGTCTCTTACGGACCGTTATTGCAAGGGTCGTATATGTAACAAAACCACAAGATAATTGAGATTAACGATGAAATGATATGTTATCGAATCAATATGTTTCACAACAGAAAATCGATTAACTTCTAATTTGATAAACTTTGGTTTGCAATGCAGTGATAATGGAAGAAGCAAAAAGACAAACACTTGGTGATAATGTTCAAATTGATGGTGATTCAAGATGTGGTGAATTGTGATGTTTATGCAGAATCTTAATTCACAATTTTAACACTTGAATCGTTGATCAATTTGCAATTATAACCAAATATGAACAGAACGTAAATGAAAAGATAAAGGCGACAAGAACACGATATTTGTTCAGACAGTTCGTCGATCGTCCTCGCTACGACTATGTCTGCCCCCAATTCCAAATTGAAATTGGGAAATCTTCCATTAATGTTGAAAGCAGTTTATACAAAGAAGAAAGCAAAGCGATAAACAATAAACCAAATTTGTCGATCCTTTGAATCTTCTTCCCCCTTAATCTTGAGCCAGATCAAGGTATCCCAAGAGCTTCACTTGATCCCTTTTCTGCAGTGTCTTGAATTGCCTTGAACCCTTGTTCTTCAATCTTCACACTCAGTTGGATACTTGATGAAACCTCTTGATAAAAACCCCCAAAGAATCACCTATCTTGGAGGACAAAACCCGCGGATTTTATTCACCAAAAACCCCACAAATCTTCACCCACTAGGAATCTTCAATTCCGTTCCATGGACGTTATCGATCTTGATCGCAAACCCTCAACGCAAGAATGATTGTGTGTAATTGTGTTGGAGTTGAGAAGAAGATCGAAGATGAGAAGCCTCTGTGTCTCTTTCAGTTGTTGGTGTTGAAAACTGCAATAATGAACCTTGGACAATATATATGAGAGCTTATCAGTTGGAGCAGAGAAAACCAGAAATTTTGGCATTTTTGATCAAATAGGTCGACCTCTTGTAGTGCTTAGGTCGACCTAACTGAGCTGCATTTGCTTTGAATAACATTTGTTCCCAGTTAGGTCGACCTGTTAAGGAAGTAGGTCGACCAAAATCCTCTTCAGATACGTTTTGGGGACTTTTCTTCAGTTTAGGTCGACCTAGTTGTTGTGTAGGTCGACCTAGCAGAAGGATGTGTAAATTTCTCCACTTTAGGTCGACCTGGGTTGGGAGTAGGTCGACCTGACTGCTGTTTTTCTGAGTTCTTATTGTTTTACTTGTATTGAGTCGACTTATATGCATAGTGGGTCGACCTGCTCTGTCTTGAGTGACCAATGCTTGCTTTTCTTTGAGTTCTTCTGCTTGTGCCTTGTTGCTTGTTTGCTTGTGGAGTTTGCCATGGATCAAAAACATCTTTGTGAGTGTGGTCTTGTATTCACATACTCCCCCTTTTTGATGATGGCAAACCGGTAGTAGAAGCTTTGGCAATAAGTGGTAAAAGCTCCCCCGGACTTGTATGCGTAAGCTTAAGTTGCTTCATACTGAGCTCCCCCGTACACTTCATACTGAGCTCCCCCGTACACTCAGCACCTATCTCCCCCTTTGGCAACATCAAAAGAAATACAACGGAACAGAAGAGGCGAGTAACGAGATAAAAATAGATAAAACGCTAGCATTCATAGTATAATAGATAAAAGGTAGATAGTTATAGCATAAGAACCAAGCAGGTATAAAAGTACATTTCAACATACATAATATTCCAAAAACAACTAAGTGCTTAGAGCATGTAGCAAATGATCATAATGATAGAGAAATGAAATGCAATGAGATGATGTAATGAGAATGCATCTTAACGCCTGCCCCTTCTTCCTCTTCCTCTTTGAAATGTATGAGGACGATCTTCTTCAACTTGTTCCAACAGATCAAGCACAGATAGGTTGAGAGTGTTGAAACTTTGGCTTATGTTGGCATGACGATGCAATGCAGTTTCCTCAAACTGATTCTGTCTTAGGGTCGAGTTGGATGCAAACGTCTCAAAATCGCTTTTGTGGTCTTGAACCAAGCTGTACAACGATTGATATTGTCGTTGTTGTTCGTCATAGCGATCTTGTTGGAGCTGTTGCATTTGTTGGAATTGGAGCTGCTGTGTGTCGAAGTGTTGTTGTTGTAGGAGTTGCATATTTTCTAACATGGGAATGATGTTGGTTTGATCCGGCGGAGGTGGAGCTGTGTATCCCCAAGGGGTTTCCTCTTGTTGAGGAGGAATATATCTCCAATTTTCATCCGTATCTTGTGGAACATCTTCCATAGGGTGATCATCATCATTTGCATTATCTTGATCAAGGCCGTCTTCTTCATTTCCTGCTATGTGTCCAAATTCCATGGGATCGTCATAATTGTAAATGACTTTCCCGGTTCCCTTTTGAATGAGATAGTAGGTTTTCTTAGTTGGATCCCAATGATATCCCATCAGGGTCAAGGTTGTTTGTGAGAAGTCTTGAGACTGTTGCATGCGGATGTAGGGCAAATGATCAAGCCTCATGCCGAAATGGTTGACAATTGTTTGAATTATTAATCCATAACACAGGGTTGTAGTTTTCTGTTGTACCTCATGAAACTTGGCAGCTAGAAAGTAAGGCCAATGTACACGAGTTCTATTTTGCAGCAGATACATGAGCACAACTTCATTTCGTTTGATTCTTGAGTACCCTCCTGCTCTTGGTCGAATGACTCTTGAGATGACCCAATTTAGGAGCCTAGGATCTCGCTTTAGGTGACCAGTTGTTATTGCTTCATTTGGTTTGTCAAAGACGGAAGGGTCTTTGAGAATAGATTTCATGTAGGTCACATGGTCATAGTTTCCCGGTATGTCCCCGTCTTCCATACAGTATTCATCTCCTACAATTTTTAGACCAAAAATGCTTATCCAAGCCTGTTTGTCAACAACATGCGACCTAGAGCCCATTTTGAATCGGAAATTACAACCGTCCCCTTTTTCAAATCCTGCATAGAAGGCCCTAACAGTATTTTCACAGTACGGAGTATCACATTGCACCAATGGATGAATATTTTGGTGTTCAATCAGATTAGCAACCTCGGGGATATGCATATGTTTGACAACATTTGGGTTATAGATATATTGCCTAACAATTTTTCTTTTCATTTGCCATTTCTCAAAATTTTCCCTACAATCAGGATGAACAAGAGCACTTACCGGTTGAGAAGATGAACCAGAGGCAATTTCCTTTCCCTTTCTTGATTTTGGAGGCATGTTTGTTGAGTAGTAGAGTGAGAGAGATGATTTGTGACAGAGTTTGCACTTGAGGAATTAGGGTTGGCCGTACAAATGGTATGAAAATGAGCAAAAGAGGAAAATGAAATGCTTATTTATGTGTGGGGATGGGTCGGGTCGACCAACAGACCCAATTTGGGAAATTGCTGTAGCAGTAGGTCGACCTAATTTAGGGCTGGGCCGACCTAGCAGAAGTGCCTGAAAAAAATGCATATTAGGTCGACCTAAAATGAGGGTAGGTCGACGTAACTGGACCTTTTACTTATTCTGTTAAAAAGGAACTTGTGTAGGTCGACTCAGAGGTAACATAGGTCGACCTAAATGCTGTATTTGTTGAAAATGCTTTATATATATGGTAGGATTATGCCTGGTTACTTGCTTGTATGCATAGAGCATGATATGCTATGATTGATGATGAAACACATACATAAGTAAGAGAGATATATGTATGAAGTCACTATAAGCATGTTAATTGATAGCATATTATAGTATCAATAATATTTTTGGAAGTGAACAACAACCGTGTTACCGCCTTCTCAATATGTAGGTGTCTTGTCACCGTATCGTAGAGTCCTTTAGTCAATGTGAAATGATGCCTGGCTTGATGATGAACTACCTTTACACTAAGAGAAATGTTAGCTTGAGAATTAACAATATATATATATATATATATATATATATATATATATATATATATATATATATATATATATATATATATATATATATATATATATATATATATAAAGTAGAGGAATAAAATTAAGAGAAACAAACGTAATTAGCCCAAATTAGAGATATCTAGTATCCCTAATTCTCTATGAATGTTGAAGTATTGCTCCGTTGCTAGAGGTTTGGTGAAGATGTCAGCTAGTTGCTTCTTGCTCTTCAAGTTTATGGCACTTGTGTTGTCGCACATGATAGGTATACGATCGAGCTTAATACCAAAGTCAAGAAGTTGTTGCTTGAGCCATAATATCTGCGCACAGCAGCTTCCGGCAGCTACATATTCTGCCTCAGCAGTAGATAATGCAACCGATACTTGTTTCTTGCTATGCCAACTTATCAATGAATTTGAGAATAGATGACATGTTCCGCTGATGCTCTTTCTACACTTCCTTTTACCAAGTATAGCTCCCCGATTGTTGTCTCCATAGGTGACATACCCCTTTTTCTTTGCGTGGAACTCAACAAAGAGTGATATGTCTCCCGTCATGTGTCTTGAACATCCGCTATCAAGGAACCACAACCTTTCGGCAATGTCAAGACACTTTTCCTGCAAGATTAATTTAGAGTGGAAGGTCCCCAATCTTCATTGGGTCCTAGGTGGTGAGTACATAAACTGTTGCACTTAGGCAACCATTGAAATACTCCTTTAGGAACCAAAATCCTCCTAAATTTGCATTTTTCAATGGTATGACCTTTTTTGCAACAATAGTGACAAGTAATATGATGAGAATATGCTGTTTTGCTAGTTGATACTTTTGGTACAAAAGTGTATTTACTATATAAAGGAGTATACGATCTTTTGAACTTATTCGGATCAACCGCAAACGTCACTTTTGGTTGTAGAGCCTTGTCTAATTTGGCTTTTAGATCTCTTACTTCTTTTTGCCAAATATGACATGTCTCACAACCAAACCATGATGTAGGATCTATCTCAACTTTATCCTTTTGAATATCTAGCATAGATTGTTTTAAAGCTTCCATGTCCTTTTCGGTCTTCTCAACTTTTGATTCAAGATATGAAAAAAAATTCTTATTTGAGGCCAAAAGTTTGAAAGCTTCAATTGCATCTCTATGTAGTTCTTCAAAAGCTAATTTTAATTGAGCATGAGATACCTTATCTACAAGTTCAGGTTTAAGATGACTTACACGTTTCTTTTTCTTGTGTTGATGAGCCGTAAGACATACGTTTTCCGATTCTTCTTCATCGCTTGATGAGTCTTCACTTGAGGAATCACTTTCCCATGCTATATAAGCTTTTCTAGACTTGTTGTGACTTTTGCTTTGATTCTTGTCTTTCTCCTTCTTGAGATATGGACAATCCGGTTTGTAATGACCATCTTTGTCGCAATTGAAACAAGGACCTTTGGTTTTTCCTTTGTTATTTTCATCTTGTTTGAACTTGTCGAATTGCTTCTTATGATTAATCAAGCTTTTTCCGGAGTGTTTTGCTCTATTTTTCTTTATGTACTTGTTGTATCTTCGCACAAACAGTCTCATTTCCTCATCATCGGAGTCTTCATCATCACTTGTATCATTATCCTCTAGCTCTTGTCTTGAGGTCTTGGAGCTTGAAGCTTTTAGAGCTATTTACTTCTTCTCTACCTCTTTCTCCATGTTCTTCTCTTTCTTTGCCCTTTTCTCATGCATGTCAAGGCATTTAAGGTGTTGTTCATGTTCCTCTAGTTTACCAAAGAGAGTGGTAATGTCTAAAGTGTTTAGATCATTCACTTCATTTATTGCTGTAACCTTGGGTTGCCATTCCCTGTTCAAACATCTTAAGATTTTGTTAGTAGCAACTGCATTGGAAACAGGTCTATCAAGAGAATTTAAACGATTTTTCAAGTGAACGAATCTCTTCTGCATGTTTTCGATGGATTCACCATCTTCCATGTGAAAGAGTTCGAACTCTTGAGTTAACGTATTGATTCTAGCTAGTTTGACATCATCCGTTCCCTCGTGGGCAACTTGCAATGTGTCCCACATAGCTTTAGCGGATCTACAATGGGAAACGCGATAGTATTCATCAACTCCTAGAGCTGAGATTAGAATGTTTCTCGCTTTCCAATCGTATCCATATCTCTTTTCATCTTCAGCATCCCAAGTATTTTCTGGTTTTGGAACAACTGCACCAGCTGCATTTGTCATGGTGATCTGAAAGGGACCATTGACAATAGCTGTCCAGATGTTCCTATCAATTGCATTGATATGGACACACATACAATCCTTCCAATAGCCATAGTTTTCACCGTTGAAAACTGGAGCTCTATTGTGAGCCCCTTTAGGTCCGGAAGCCATCTTTCCAATAAGTGTTTCACGTAGCACGGAATAAACCAGGCTCTGATACCACTTGTTAGACGCTGGCCTAAGGATCTAGAGGGGGGTGAATAGATATCACAGAGTTTTTCGGAATTATTTCGAACTAAAGCGAAATCGGTTCTGAATCAACTTGCGTCTATTCCGGACCGTTATTGCAAGGGTCGTATATGTGACAAAACCACAAGATAATTGAGATTAACGATGAAATGATATGTTATCGAATCAATATGTTTCACAACAGAAAATCGATTAACTTCTAATTTGATAAACTTTGGTTTGCAATGCAGTGATAATGGAAGAAGCAAAAAGACATACACTTGGTGATAATGTTCAAATTGATGGTGATTCAAGATGTGGTGAATTGTGATGTTTATGCAGAATCCTAATTCACAATTTTAACACTTGAATCGTTGATCAATTTGCAATTATAACCAAATATGAACAGAACGTAAATGAAAAGATAAAGGCGACAAGAACACGATATTTGTTCAGGCAGTTCGTCGATCGTCCTCGCTACGACTACGTCTGCCCCCAATTCCAAATTGAAATTGGGAAATCTTCCATTAATGTTGAAAGCAGTTTATACAAAGAAGAAAGCAAAGCGATAAACAATAAACCAAATTTGTCGATCCTTTGAATCTTCTTCCCCCTTAATCTTGAGCCAGATCAAGGTATCCCAAGAGCTTCACTTGATCCCTTTTCTGCAGTGTCTTGAATTGCCTTGAACCCTTGTTCTTCAATCTTCAAATTCAGTTGGATCCTTGATGAAACCTCTTGATAAAAACCCCCAAAGAATCACCTATCTTGGAGGACAAAACCCGCGGATTTTATTCACCAAAAACCCCACAAATCTTCACCCACTAGGAATCTTCAATTCCGTTCCATGGACGTTATCGATCTTGATCGCAAACCCTCAACGCAAGAATGATTATGTGTAATTGTGTTGGAGTTGAGAAGAAGATCGAAGATGAGAAGCCTCTGTGTCTCTTTCAGTTGTTGGTGTTGAAAACTGCAATAATGAACCTTGGACAATATATATGAGAGCTTATCAGTTGGAGCAGAGAAAACCAGAAATTTTGGCATTTTTGATCAAATAGGTCGACCTCTTGTAGTGCTTAGGTCGACCTAACAGAGCTGCATTTGCTTTGAATAACATTTGTTCCAAGTTAGGTCGACCTGTTAAGGAAGTAGGTCGACCAGAATCCTCTTCAGATACGTTTTGGGGACTTTTCTTCAGTTTAGGTCGACCTAGTTGTTGTGTAGGTCGACCTAGCAGAAGGATGTGTGAATTTCTCCACTTTAGGTCGACCTGGGTTGGGAGTAGGTCGACTTGACTGCTGTTTTTCTGAGTTCTTCTTGTTTTACTTGTATTGAGTCGACCTATATGCATAGTGGGTCGACCTGCTCTGTCTTGAGTGACCAATGCTTGCTTTTCTTTGAGTTCTTCTGCTTGTGCCTTGTTGCTTGTTTGCTTGTGGAGTTTGCCATGGATCAAAAACATCTTTGTGAGTGTGGTCTTGTATTCACACTATCCTTCTTGGGAGACCATTTTTGTCGACAGGCCGCTGCAACTTCAACATTGAAAAAGGGACACTAACGCTGAAATCATTTGATGAAGAAGTAACCTTGAAGATGTTAGGAGTTAAGAAACATAGGACGGTTGTAAATGATCAAACTTCTGGTAGTATGACAGAAAGTGAGGAAAAAGACAAAAAGCCTAAACTACTCCAAGAAAAAGTGTCAAGCATAGCCTCTCTGGTGGAACCAACTCCTATAGCCACCAAATGTTCTAAGAAAAAGAAAGGTGAAAAGATGAATGAGGAAAGTGAATTGAAGAGAAAAGTTGTCCATACTTTTCATCATCACGAGTTTCTGATTGCAGAGGTGAAAAGCAACCAGGTGTGGAAGAGAAAATACCCTCCATAATAAATGGTAATGGACCGTCGAGCCATGCGACGTTAAACGAAGCGCTTTGTGGGAGGCAACCCACACTTTTAATAATTAATTTGTTCTTTTGTTTTGTTTTATGTCAGGTAATAAAAAGGGGATTTCTCTGGTGAAAGCTTGAAAGCGGCAGCTGGAGTTGATGTACCCTATGTGAGTCCTTTACGCAGTGGGCTAAAACATTGAGGTCAATGTTTAGTTCAAGTGTGGGGGTTTTTCTTGCATTTCTTTTGTTTATGTTTTTATTTTGTTTCTAGCATTTCTATTCGTCTTTGGTATACCATTGTGTTACAGAGTGAGAGATAGTTGTTGGATGAACCCGAGATTGATAGTTAGTGGATGAAAGATACTTCCCATACTTGATCTCCCGAGGCACCCCGGAAGTTGATGCTGTTAGAACAAGATTTGTTCTTATCAATTATCTTAGTTTTGATGATAACAATAATATGAATTTTGCTTAAGATAATATGGTACTCTAATCCAATGCAATTTTCCTTTCAGGAAATATATATAAAGAGTACGCATAATTCAGCGCTCAGAAGCTTTGTCTCAAATGGTTCAGCATGCAACATCAGAACATGGTCTGGCAAGACATCAGAAGATGGTCGAAGCAGAATCAGAACATGGGTCTATGGAAGCATCAGAAGAACATGAGATCAGAAGCACTGAAGCTCAGAAGATGGTATCACGCACAGAAGCACTTCAAGATCAGAAGATCAGAAGATGCTATGCACCAAGCTGTTTTGACTCTGATGATATTCAAACGTTATATTCACAAACATCAGATCAGAAGGAAGTACAGGTGGCAGACTACGCTGACTGACAAAAGGAACGTTAAAGCTACTAAAGGCAACGTCAGTAGACACAGCGTGAACAAGGCTCGAGGTAGTTGACAAAAGCGTATAACATTAAATGCAATGCTGTACGGAACACGCAAAGCATTAAATGCACTCAACGGTCATCTTCTCAACGCCTATAAATATGAAGTTCTGATGAGAAGCAAGGTTAACGATTCCGCACCAAAACAACTTATATCAAACTTGCTGAAACTCTGTTCAAATCTAAACTCAGAATCTTCATCTTCATCAACTCACTACATTGCTGTTGTAATATTTTAGTGAGATTAAGCTTAAACGTTAAGAGAAATATCACATTTGTGATTATCGCTTTTAAGAAGCATTTGTAAACTCTTGAATAGATTACATTAAGTTGTAAGGAACTAGAGTGATCGTGTGATCAGTATACTCTAGGAAGTCTTAGCAGTTGGCTGAGCAGTTTGTAACTAGAGTGATCAGGTTGATCAGTAGACTCTAGAAAAGTCTTAGAAGTTGTCTAAGCAGTTGTTCCTGGAGTGATCAAGTTGTGATCAGAATACTCTAGAAGACTTAGTCGTGGACTAAGTGGAAAACCATTGTAATCCGTGCGATTAGTGGATTAAATCCTCAGGTTGAGGTAAATCATCTCTGCGGGGGTGGACTGGAGTAGCTTCGTTAACAGCGAACCAGGATAAAAATAATTGTGCAATTTATTTTTATCGTCCAAGATTTAAAGTCACACTTATTCAATCCCCCCCTTTCTAAGTGTTTTTCTATCCATCAATTGGCATCAGAGCGCCGGTTCTAAGGTGCAAGCACTTAACCGTGTTTAGAAAAGATTCAGGAAGAGAAAAACGCTTCATTTAAAAGATGGCTGGTGAAACTCCGACAAATCCACCTGCATCTACATCTGGCTCTGCTGAGCAATACAACGGTAACAATGGTTATACAAGACCGCCGGTATTTGAGGGTGAAAACTTTGAATACTGGAAAGATAAACTGGAAAGTTACTTTCTTGGTCTAGATGGTGATCTATGGGATCTTCTGATGGATGGTTACAAACATCCAGTAAATGCCAGTGGCGTAAAGCTGACAAGGCAAGAAATGAATGATGATCAAAAGAAGCATTTCAGGAATCATCATAAATGCAGAACTGTTTTGCTGAATGCTATTTCTCATGTTGAGTATGAGAAAATATCAAACAGGGAAACAGCCTATGATATATATGAGTCTTTGAAAATGACTCATGAAGGAAATGCTCAAGTCAAGGAGACTAAAGCTCTTGCCTTAATCCAGAAGTATGAAGCCTTCAAGATGGAGGATGATGAAGACATTGAAAAGATGTTTTCGAGATTTCAAACTCTGACTGCTGGATTGAGAGTTCTTGACAAAGGATACACCAAGGCTGATCATGTGAAGAAGATCATCAGAAGCTTACCCAGAAGATGGGGTCCTATGGTGACTGCATTCAAGATTGCAAAGAATCTGAATGAAGTTTCTCTGGAAGAGCTGATCAGTGCCTTGAGAAGCCATGAGATTGAGCTGGATGCAA